>NC_081553.1:106922793-107227218 GCF_963082655.1 Stomoxys calcitrans
CTGTTCCACAGTGTTATTAGCACAGTTTACATGATGATTATTATTAGGTTAGGTAAGGTTAAAAAGAGGGTGCGGATCTTAATCCGCCCCATACCACCATGGACATACACCTAAGCCAGTAATCGGGTTGTCGTGCGCTCTAAAAGTAGCCTCGAAAAAGAAAATATAAGTAAAGAATTCTGTGCTTCTTACAAAATCCTTATTTGTTCTCCATATTACGCCCCTAAGTTGGCTAATGTCTGTTTTTGTGACCCCAACTAAATGACTGTATCTGTAAGCCACGAAAGCCGGACAACAAAATAGGAAATGCAACAACGTCTCATCATCTTCCCCGTATTCCCTACAGATGCTATCACTTGCCGCACCAAATTTATATAATTGAGGTCGTAGTCTTATGTATCCTGTTATGATAACGAAAGCTGTACTGACTTCCTTCCTTTCAGTAATAGACTCGTCTCCGCACGATCTGGATCTCCCCATTGCATTTTCGCCGCCCTACCGTTTCATTGTTCCACATGGTTACATGCACATTCGTCGCCCACACCCTAAACTTGGACTGCGTCAACCCGAAACGCTTCGGGTTAAGCAAGTTTATTGACTGCAGTTCTCTGCCCTTCAATGCCAAATCGTTTGTTTTCTCATTCCCAGTTACTGTGCTATGGTCCGGCAACCAAACGTGCTACCTCAGAAAAGACGTTAATCTCTTTCTTACACTGCAAGACTGTTCGTGACCAATTCATCCTGATTGTTATTGCCCTGATGGCTAGTTAACTGTCCGTAAAGATGTTCACACTCGACGTCCTCGCGTCAACACCATACCACCTCACACAATCCGTGATCGCGTGGATTTCCGCCTGTCCTGTACGGTTGTGTATTATGGTCAGATATTCGGAAAGATATCTCAGTTCCTGAGTTCTCAATATAGACCCCCAGGCCCACTTTGTCCTCTAGCTTTGATCCATTCGCGTAATATAATCTTCCAGATGGCAATGCTAGGGTTCCGTCAATCCAAGCCGCTATCAGCAGTGTCTCGCACTCGACCCCAAGGTTCATCTCAGGTATCCGATCGGAAACCTCTTCCCTTCCTTCTAGATTTCTTATCGTCGCCTCGCTTATACCGCGATGGTATGAGGTGCTCCCATCCTCAATCCATTCTCCCATCGCCTTAAGTCTCATAGCCGCAGTGGCTGCCTCACACTTAATTCGTTATTAAAAATATCGAATGTTGTTTACCAGCCCGAATTTCCTATGTCATTGCCCGGCTTTCGGGGCTAACAGATACCGGCACTTAGGTGGTGACACAATGCCAGAGATGAACCAACTTAGGGGCATGACATGGAAAACTTTAAAGATTTTGTAAGTAGCACGGAAGTCCCAACTTAAATTTTCTTTTTCAAGGTTACATTTTTCGTATTTAGAGCGCACAACAAGCCGCTTACTGACTTAGATGTATGCCCATAGTAGCATGGGGTGGATTTATTGGGTTGCCCAAAAAGTAATTGCGGATTTTTTAAAAGAAAATAAATGCATTTTTAATAAAACTTTGAATGAACTTTAATCAAATATACTTTTTTTACACTTTTTTTCTAAAGCAAGCTAAAAGTAACAGCTGATAACAGACAGAAGAAAGAATGCAATTACAGAGTCACAAGCTGTAAAAAAATTTGTCAACGCCGACTATATGAAAAATCCGCAATTACTTTTTGGGCAACCCAATATATCCGCACCCTCTTAACATAACCCAAAGGAATTGTCGTGGGCAAAAAATGGAAAAGATCACTGGGGTATTGGTATAGTGAAAGATTGTTCATAGGGGCTCGTACTAGATAGGACTGAATTACGTTGGATATCGGGAGCACCGAGATCCACACCGCGCGCAGGTTTGAAAGCGAAACTTACTATGCAGTCACTTTAGGTCTTTGCCGCCAAATTTGTGCTGAGGGAGTTCGGTAACCGAAAGATGGCGGCTTCGGCCAATGTCCCACTATGGATACCACAGATGTGGAGGGTGGACTGAGGAAAGTCTCAGACAGCTTGGAACCCAGACCGATTCCAGACTGTACCCTCAGGATTCGCTTTCGGAACGGAAGGTGTGATTGAGGACGATGAGACCTCGTTCTACAATGATGACTCTAAGATAGAGTCAGGAACGGAATTGCTAAATGGCTAGATTGAGGACGATTTGACCTCGTTCTTCAATGAGGACTCTAAGATAGAGTAAGGAACTGGATTGCTAAATAGACGAACATGCATTCATATGTATGTTCATCACTAAATCGATTTGAACAACGATCAAACGATTTGTGCAACTATCAGAAATAAGTATTTCTATGAATTTCAAAGGAATCCATGAATTTAGTAAACCACCCATCCCACAAAGTTCGGCATAAAAATTTTGTTAAATTTATAATTCATCCATTATGGTTTGGTTAGGTTAAGCTAAAAATCTTTATATTTTTCTTTATAAACGTCATCGATGTTTGAGTTCTAAAGAATAACTGGCTTAACTGACACAACTAGTTTCCATTAAAAGATGATTCATAATTAGAATTTAAAGCGATAAAATTCCTTCAGACATATCGTCAATATCGACACACAATGATACACCTTCATATGTTGCGGAAACTGGTAATATGAGTCCATTATTGATGTTTAAGAAAACTATTCCATAAATTCAAAAATTGTATGACGCCAATATATATTTTCGTACAATGAAATGACACACCGTCTATGCTGGAGATTTTGTTGCATATTTTGAGTTTTGTTTGAGTTCATTGATTAGAACAATCGTTTTTTTTTTGTCCTTACTTCTATTTGCTCTTCATTTTTCTTCTGCAAATCATCAATGGGGCAATTGTTCATTCAAACTGACCTAAGCTAACAAATGTTCTTTTCATGTTACTGGTGTTCTTTTGTCTTGAGTTTTCTTCATTGTATTCAGAATGAAAGATTTGCCCGACGATGTCATTAATTCAATCAAATTCTTTCTCATTCTCCATTCCATAACAATAGCTGCCTGACCTTAGACAAAAAAGACACTGCCAAAATATCTACAAAGTAGAAATGAATCATCTCGTCGTGATTATCTCCGAAAGAATTCCGTTAAAAAGCAATTTTCAGGTATTTTATCACATTCTGACAATAATTGGACATTAGGATACATCGACAACAATAACATTGCAATATAATTACAGTTGTCACTTCAGAAAACAAGAAGTGATAAATTTACCATTTTATTTGTAAAAAAAAAAACTAAAAGCTATACGGAACGTCTTAATCAATAAGACATGGCAAAGAGTTTTAGAAAACTCATTCAGATGTTTAAAATAGTATTAAGTTATACGGGTTTTGAGGAAAAAATTATATGAAATGCATTCCAAATAGATAACATAGGTATGTATATCCTCCAACACTTTATTTGCGATACATCAAAATATTGTTCTACAACATCAGATTTTTTCCGATTTACCTAAGACTGCAGGTAATGAGCTTTTTTGTATAAACTAACTAGCTGGACAGGGCCCGCTCCGCTGCGCCTTCTTTAACTCTCTTATATCTATTTAGGGTGGGGACACTTCGCCCTGAATGTGGATATCGTGCTACTGTTGCCTATGTCCGCCTATGACGCTGAACAAATTTTTACTCTACTCCCAAATACCTCTCTTTAAGCCCCATATCACTGGCAAATATTTCGGGTTTAGGGGATATTTCGGGGGTGGCTACTTGGCCATCAAAGTAGATATAAGGTTCGTGCTCTACTTTCAGAAACATTTCGTATGAGTCCCATAAAGGTATGATCGATAAATAAGCTGTGTTTGAAGGTGGGGTGGACCCCAGGGTCTTAGTCCCGAAAATAAATATAAATTTTCCGTAAATCAATAAATTTGCACCCCAAATAGCTTTAATATAATTGGGAGGTATTTTAGGGTGGGACGGCTTCCCAAACACATAGCTCTTTATCGTCGTGATTGGTCTATATATCTATTTGGCTGGTTTTGGGCTGTCCCCGCGGCACCCGTTCCCAACAATAGAAACCATGTTTTTTTTTAGGTGACTGTTAGAGTGCAAAAAATTTCGAACTAATCGCATTACCAATCTCCGAGATCTGGTATTTTTGAAATTAGGACTGGTTTTTAGTAGACACATTTCGACTCAAATATGGATATCAAATTCATGTCCACTCCCAAATCCGTTCACTTTGAACCTCATTTTGTCGTGGTGGGTAAGTAAGAACCGTTTGGAGGGTGTTTTTTTGGGGCTGGGGAGGCCACCGGTAAGTGAAAATAGATATCAAATTCGTTCTTTACTCCCAAATACCGTTGATTTGAGCTCCATAAGGAATGATTTAGGGCGTACCACCAAAATTGGATATCAAATTCGTTTTCTACTCTCAAATACCTTTCATTTGAGTCCTATATTGCCATAATGGGCCAATTAATCTATTCGACGTATTTGTAGGAGGAAAAGAGCCACCTTGACTTGAACGCAAATTTTAATGTAATATTTCTAATCTACTACCAAATATCTTTCATTTGAATCCTAAATATATAACCATGGTCGGCTGATACACCCATTTGGGGGTATTTGCGGTTAGGCGACCTCCCATTACTTGAACCTAATTTTTTATGTCATATTTGTAATATACTGCCGGAAACCTTTCATTTGAGTCCCATATTGTCATGATCGTCAAATAAACCTATTTTTTGGGGCTGGGGCGGCCCCCTCGTACTCTACTCTTGAATACCTTTTATTTGAATCCCATATTGTCCCGATCGCTCCACTTTTATTTTTGGGTAGTACTTTTGGGATAAGGGGGAGGGTCCACCCCCCACCCGATATCAAAAAATTATATAGCCTCTGTTTCCTTCCAGACCAACCTACACAATCTGTGAAAATTTCAATGTAATCGGTTCAGCCGTTTTTGAGTCTATACGGAACATACAAACAAACCGACAGACAAACAAACAAACACAACTTGAATTTTTTATATAAGATGTTTCCTTTTTTTGATTTTACGGAACAAACAAACACATCGAGTCTCATGTAGTCAAGATGGGTCATATGCCCATTTGGGGAGTTTTTAGGGGGTGGGGTGACCCCCTACACTTCGGTCTGATTTTATATGCCAGATTCGTAATCTACTCCCGAATATCTTTCATTTAAGCCCGATATTGATATGGACGACGAATTTTTCTGTTTTTAGACATTTCGGTGCTAGGGCGAATTCCTGGGTACTTGGACCCAATTTTTAATACCTACGAATATGGGTCCCATATTGTTATGATCGTCAAATAAACCTATTTCAGCGGGTTTTGGGGCTGGGGCCAACGAAATAAAAACTTGAAGTAAAACGTCTTCTCCTTGCCACCGTGGGACAGGTACACTGGTACTTTCCTATAGTTTTCTGTTTTCCATAACTTGTTTAGTGTATTGGCGTGTTTATACCCTCCACAAGTAAATAAGTCTCATTACTGGTTTGTTGTTTGGCACACGACTCACAGGTGCCACCATCATGCCTTCAGTTGCTGGTTGAAGCCGCTTCTGCAAATGAGTCTCAAGTGATGCTGGCGTATATGGCAAGATATGGGGAAGTTCGGATATCAACGAAAGGGGTGAGCTGCCTATCGAATATTTTATAAGTTGCAATCTGGTGATTTGTAATAAAGGAAATTTAACGACCTTTATTAACAAGAATAGGCAGGAGATACTAGATACTACCTTTGTATTAGAGAATATCAATGGAAAAATATGTGACTGTGAAGTGTTGGATGACCACAGTTTCTGTGATCATCGTTATATTAGTTTCAGCCTTGGAGAAAATACTGCAGAAGTGGTCTCTCGGCTAAGCAAAAGAAATGTGGATTGGGATAAATTTCAGCACATATTATGCACGACTAACCCCTCCAGAAGGAAGTGGAAACTGCGGAGGATATATGGTCAAGCGGATCACAAAGTCTCTTAATGACTCGCTCATGCCAGCATGTGCCGGAGCCAAGCCAAGGGGCAAAAAACGACCGCCATGGTGGACCCCAGAAATGGTTGGTCTAGGAAAGGGTTGCTGAAAACTCTCCAACAGGGCATAAACGACAAGGGCACAACACGTTTGGAACGTCTATTAGACTGATCTAAGAAAATACAAGGTTAGGTTAGGAATGGTTAAAGTGGCAGTCTGCCATCAGACTCACTCGGACGTTTTCGTCTATTGATTTACCACAGGAACTGGGGAAGGAAGATGCCTTCTAGGTCCTACCGTTAAACTATCCAGATTGCTTTAAGTTAGTTAGGTTTGAAAACAGAGTGCAGATATTAGCCCATGCCACTACACCTAAGCCAGTAATCGGTTTATTGTGCGCTTGAACATTAAAAAGTAATCTCTAAAAGGAAAATTTCAAGTAAAAAATTCAGTGCTACTTACAAAATCCCTAATTGTTTTCCATACCACTCCCCTAAGTTGGTTTATGTCTGGTATAGTGTCCCCACTTAAGTACTGGTGTCCGTTGACGAAAGCCAGGCAATGACATAGGAAACGCTCCAACGCCTCATCATCTTCCCCACATGCCCTACACATGCTCTCATTTGTCGCGTTGATTTTGCATAAGTGAGCTTGTAATCATATGTGTCTCGTTATGACATCACAAACTGTACTGACCTCCTTCTTACTTTCTTTCAGTAATAGCCTCGTCCTCACACAATCCGGATCACCTAATAGGATTTTCGCCGTTCTACCGACAGTTTCGCTGTTCCACAGAGTTGCATGCGCATTGGTCGCCTACTCCCTTAACTCGAACTATGTCGACCCGAAAGGCTTCGGGTTAACCAAGTTTATTGACGACAGTCCTCTGGCCTATACCGCCAAATCGTCTGCCCTTTCATTTCTCCTTACTCTGTTATGGCCCGGCACCCAAACAATGCGGATTTTGCCATCCTCAGAGAAGGCGCTAGACTCCTTCTTACACTGCAAGTCTGTTCGTGACCTTACCCTTACCCATAAAGATGTCCACACTCGTCGTCCTCGTGTTAGTATGACACCACCTCACGCACTACGTTCGCTTGGATCTCCGCCTGCAGGACCGTATTATGGTTAGGCAGTCTAAAGCAGATCTCAGTCCCTGGGATCTTAATGTAGACCCCAAGACCCACCATGTCCCCTAGCTTTAATCCATGCGTGTAACATGATCTTCCAGACTAGGGTTCCATTAGTCCAAGACAGTGCCGCTGGCAGCAGTGCCTCGCACTCGATGCCAAGTGCCGTCCCAGGTATCCGATCGGAAACTTCTTCCCTTTCTTCCAGATTTCCTATCGTCGCTTCGATTATACAGCAATTGTATGAGCTGCTCCCATCTTCACTCCATTCTCCCATCCCCTTAAGTCTCATAGCCGCAGTGGCTGCCTCCCACTTAATCTGCATGTCAGTGGGTCAGATATCTGGAATAGTCTTCAGTGCCCAAGTGAGCGCGGTCCTCTTCGCCTCGTCTATGCCAAGACAACATGTTCTCTGAACTTGTTATACGGTCCTAATGTTGCACTTATTCTCCACAGCAGTCTACCAATCTACTGAGGCGTAAGTAGGTTAGGTTAGGTTTAAGTGGCAGTCTGGCATTAGACTCACTTGGACGTTTTCGTCCATTGTGATACCACAGGAACAGAAGAAGGAAGAAGCCTTCTAGTTTTACCGTTGAACCATCCAGATCGCTCTAAAAAGCCCAATAACTTGCGAATGTTCACATCCATTAAATCAGACATGTTCTTAAAGAAATGAGAACCTAAAGTGGAACTCCTTCTAACTGCTAGTACGGGACACACACGGAAGTTGTTCTACAGTCTCTTTTTCTAGGATGTCCTCACAGCTTCTGCAAAAGTCGTTGCTGGCAACCTTCAGTCTGTCAGCATGTTTTCCGATTAGACAGTGACCTGTCATGACGGACACAATGACTGAGACATCTGTTCTTGCCAATGACAGCAAAGCAGTAGACCTCCTCAAGTCTAGATGAGGCCTCATAGTTTTGGAATGTTCACAGCCCCCTCTTTGTGACCATCTATCATTCGTTGCAGAAAACTTAGCTTACATGTCGCTATAGGTATACCCACAGAGTCCAGTATCCCTGGAACGTGTAAGGTAGTTCCTAGTCGCAAGCCCGTCCGCTTTACAATTCCCGGGGAAATCTGTGGGTCCCGGTACCCAGAACAGTTCAATATTGAACTTGAGCAGTGTCCGTAGCCGCCACATGACCACATGACCTTAGCCTAACGGCAGTAGTCGCTGCAATTTGTCTAACCCCAACGTCCAGAGGAATTAATTGTAGCATTAAATTCATTGCATCAGATGGTGTAGTCCTTAGTGCGGCTTTGATGCACAAACACGCCATACTTTGGATTCGGTTGAGTATTGAACAGAGGGTGGACTTTTGAAGCGCCGTCCACCAGACCACAACACCATATCGCATTATAGGTCTGACAACTGCAGTATAGACCTAGTGCAGAGCACGCGGTTTAAACCCCTAACTTATGCCTATGACTCTCTTGGTGTATAGGGTACTAGTTGCCTTTCCTACCCTTTAAGTTCAATTTCCAGTCCAGCATAACATCCAGGTATTTTGCGCTTTCAGTAAATATAATATTCTCTCTTCCCAAGGAGATAGGCGCCACTGTAGGTAACTTGTATCTCCTGCTGAAAATAACTACGTCTGTCTTGGACGGATTTACGCCGAGACCACTATTGAGAGCCCACTTTGATGTGGCACGTCGAGCTTCCTGGAGTGCTGGTAAGTTTCCCCTAACCGCAATAGCCACGTCATCAGCATACGCGATCACTTTTACGCCTTTTTCTTCCACAGACGATAATAAATTACTAATGGCTATATTCCAAAGTAGAAAAGACAGTACTCTACCTTGAGGTGTGCCTCTGTTAAAACTTCTTTGCAAATCTACAGATCTCAAGCTTGCCGCAATGCATCTTTTATCTTATGGTGGTGTTGATGCCTAGATACTGTAGCACCTTTATGTTTGCCGTCAATTTTAGATTTTTGAAAGTACCTTCAATGTCAAGAAATGCTTCAGTTGTATGTTCTTTGACAGCGAAAGAACCCTCTATGTAGCCGACTAGGGTGTGAAGGGCTGTCTCAGTGGATTTGCCTTTACTATATGCATGGTGCTGCTGCAAAAGCAGCGCAATTATTATCTGATTTGGCTGAAATTTTGTACAACGGCTTCTCTCATGACCTTTAACATACGTGTCGAATATGGTCAGAATCGCTCCATAGCCTTATACCGCTCCCCTATAAACCGATCTGCCTATATAACTTCTTGAGCCCTTAAAGGACGCAATTCTTATTCGAATTGGCTGAAATTATACACAATGACTTCTGCTATGGCCTCCAATATTCACTTTGATTATAGTCCGAATCGCACCATAACTTGATATAGCTCCACTAGCATAGCAATTATTTTCTTTAACCCTTTTTTTGGCCTAAAAAGAGATACCGAGAAAATAACTCGACAAATTCGATCTATTTAATTTATTTATTTGTAATTTCCCATTACAAATGGAGCGCATTGGCATCGTAGCGGTATAGAGCGGAATATAGTCCTTGGTGGACGCCCACCACCCATTGCAGATGAAGCGAAAAATCTACCTGGAAAACCAGAGGTACTCTATTATACCAGTGTAAGATCCAGGTGGTGAACCAAACTTATCTCGTATCCCTCAAAGTTAAACATTAGCATCCCCAATAACTGCCCTGCATTCGACACAGAACCCATGAAAATCCAATCAACTATTTTCAAGCCGAGAGATATTACCTAAACGGTGGCATTCTCAGAATAATCCCCCGTAGGTATGGATGCCTTAGGGCCTACATAGTAGAGAGTAATGCTTTTCCTGTGCTCTAACTAACATTAGTAAGAGACAAACAATTCAGAGGGATGTCCATTCCATCGACTCGTCTGCTGTTGCAGCTAATATGGTCCGGGCTATATATGGTCCAAAGTTATGGTGGCTCTTTGAGGTGTCCCTCTACTGTCGATTTACCAATCTCTTGGGCCCATGTAAAGCTCTATTATCATGTTAAAGGCCTTGAGCTCAAAACAGTTGTGATTTCACTAAACCTCTCGTCATCCAATATGATCTAGATTGGGCCATATTTTGGTTTTGAGCCGATCACACAGATACCATATCGACGAAATTTGGAACAGTAAGTTGTTTGGAATATAACTATGTATAGACTAGTCTCCCCAATTATCGTCCTAACTTCCTTAAAAGCGCATTTTTTATTCGTTTTTGACAAATTGTTTATACAATAAAATATGTGTCCAGGGTGTTGAGCATTCAAAGTTTTAAATGTATTTTTATACCCCTCACCATAGGATGGAGGTCTATTAATTTCGTCATTCCAATTGTAACACATCGAAATATTCGTCATAGAGCCCAAAGTCTTGATCGTCATGACAGTTTATGTCGATCTAGCCATGTCCGTCCGTCCGTCTGTCTGTCTGTCGAAAGCACGCTAACTTTCGAAGGAGTAAAGCTAGGCGCTTGAAATTTTGCACAAGTACTTCTTATTAGTGTAGGTCGGTTGGGATTGTATTGGGTTGCCCAAAAAGTAATTGCGGATTTTTCATATAGTCGGTGTTGACAAATTTTTTCACAGCTTGTGACTCTGTAATTGCATTCTTTCTTCTGTCAGTTATCAGCTGTTACTTTTAGCTTGCTTTAGGAAAAAAGTGTAAAAAAAGTATATTTGATTAAAGTTCATTCTAAGTTTTATTAAAAATGCATTTACTTTCTTTTAAAAAATCCGCAATTACTTTTTGGGCAACCCAATAAATGGGCCAAATCGGTCCATATTTTGATATAGCTGCCATATAAACCGATCTTGGGTCTTGATTTCTTGAGCCTCTAAAGAGCGCTATATTTTTTTATCACTTTCAACAACTGTGCTAAGTATTGTTCAAATCGGTTCATAAACTGACATAACTGCCGTATAAACCAATCTTTGGTCTTGACTTTTTGAGCTTCTAGAGGGCACAATTCTTATCCGATTTGGATCAGTCCATAACCTGATATAGCCGCCACATAAATCGATCTGCCGATTAGACTTCTTGAGCTTCTAGAGTGAGCGATTCTTATTCGAATTGGCTAAAATTTTGCATATCGTTGAGAAATGACTTCCTACAACTATGCTAAGTCTGGTATAAATCGGTTTATAACCTGACATGGCTGCCTTATAAACCGATCTCCCAATTCGACACTCTGAGCCACTGGAGGGCGCAATTTTTACTCGATTTGCCTGAAATTTTGGATGTGGTATTTTTCTATGACTTCTAACAGCTTCTAACGGTCCATATTTACCAATAACTTGATGTAGCTCACATACATATTGAAAAAGTCATTCAAAGAACTTGACAAATGAGATCCATGGTGGAGGGTATGTAAGATTCGGCTCTGCCGAACTTAGCACACTTGTACTTGTTTTTCATGTTTTTTATGCTTTCACCAGGATTCAGACGAAAACGGTTTTCACAGTCATAAGTGGATATGCTAACTTGTGCACCACTCGGGTAAGGTTACTCCGTTTAACAGCCTACACCAAAACACGAAAAACGTAAAACAACAATTGCCTGCAAACAGGGTTTCCTGGCTAAAGACTTTTGTCACATAATAGAGGCATGCATACTCTTTCCTTGACATTGTGGTGCTATCAACATTTCTAAAACCCAAAAGGGTAGTCAACTTCTTAAAAAAAATGTTGCTGTTTATCAAAACCATAAACTGGCCTGTTCCGGTTATAAATTTTTGTTTGTCTGTTGTTTCATATCATTCATGAATTTTGCATAAGCATTGCGGTGTGCAAAACACAAACATTTTCGGTTTTTTAACAAATTTAAACAAATTTAGAATTTTTATTATACACTAAATAACTAAATAACTAGCAACAACAATAAGAATAACAATACTCAACTATGTTAGATTCTAACAAGTCAATTTTAGTGCCGGAAAACGGAAGCGGGCAAATAGCTGGCGCCAGGTGCCGAAGCCGATTGGCGGGCGAATGGAGCTTGAGAAGCAAAGTTGAGAGAAGAAGCCACACCACCATCAATGTTCTCTGATTTGCCTCCCAAAGCATCGTATTGGCCTTGGATGGCCTTTTGGGCATTGACAGCATCCTCAGGCGTGCGATACTTGACAAAGTGCACATCGGGCTTGTTGTTGGCACTGCTGTTTTCCGAGTTCAATTTGTTGGCCAAGGCGGCAAGGTCGGCCTGTTTGTTGAGGACATAGATGTCGGTGTGCTGTTCAGCGGCGGATTTGGCCAAAGCCAGAGCAGCTTCTTCCAAGGCACGATTATCGGGACCCTTGACGAATACAACACGCAGACCTTGCTTCACAGAATTGGCAAATTGGTTGGTGGCCTCAGGATCCATGAATTCCTCATCATCAGCTGTGTAGGTAATGAATTGTTTCTCGATCTCACCTTGAGGTTCAAAAGAAGGTGACTCGCTGGACCCTTGGCTGTCGAAGGAGGAGGGGCCATTGCTAGAACCAGCACCGAACGATGATGGACCGTTACCAGCAGCTGAACCGCCAAATGAGGAGGGAGCAAAATTCGAGCCACTGCTTTGTTGACCGCCAAAGGATGAAGGGCCAATTCCACTTTGTTGACCACCAAACGATGAAGGTGCAAAACTGGAACCAGAACTTTGTTGACCCCCATGAGACGAGGGACCAAAGTTGGATCCTCCCCCGAAAGAAGACTGCCGACCACCATTCGACGAAGGGCCATAGGATGAACCAACGCCTCCACTTTGGGAGCCACTGCCAGGGGCAAACGATAATCCAGAGCTCGAATGACCCACTGGATGGTAGTTGTAGCCAAGTTTATCGGCATAAGCCACAGCCACAACACAAAGGACTATGAAGGCTCTCATTTTGCAGTTTTCGTTAGCAATTTTCGTTGCCGAGTTGTCGATAAAGATATTCTCGTTTGACTATGAGCTGATATTTAGCTACTGTGATAGTTTTTATACAAACATCTCTATCATCGCAGGCGCTTCCAAGACCTCCCTCTAGAAAATTATGAATTTTTATGAAAATATTAAACATTTCATCCACTGAATTATAAAATCTACTGCAAAAGATCAAAGCAAAACGGAAATAGGAAATCGGAAGTTTGCAGAATTTTTTAATATTCTAAATCTATAAGCCTTTGAGGAATTTGAATATTTTGAAGTACAGGTATCAATCAGTTCAGGCCAACTTTAAGCAAATATGAATTTAAAAATTAATATTTATATAAATTTTGGAATATTTTTAATGGCTCTGCATTACGTTGACAACACCACCAGGCACCATCGAGGGGTCAATGAATTTTAGCGCATAAAAATAGCCTTGTGAAATATTTTGCATTGTGCCTACCAACTGTATAAAAACCAGCTAT
Source organism: Stomoxys calcitrans (assembly GCF_963082655.1). Taxonomy (NCBI): domain Eukaryota; kingdom Metazoa; phylum Arthropoda; class Insecta; order Diptera; family Muscidae; genus Stomoxys; species Stomoxys calcitrans. Next base: position 106,936,227 of record NC_081553.1, read on the forward strand.
TGGCGGGGAAAGTTTTGTTGGTGCCGATTAGATTTAATGTTTAAAAGAATTGTCAGAACATTATTGAGATTTCAACATCCTAGCCATGGACCTATTTATACAATTTCTCTATTTCTTAGTAATAATTGAGCTCGTGGTCTTATTATCAAGTATTACCAATAATTACTGGCTGTATAATGCTGTTTGTCAGCCCATTAATGCTATATGGTGTTGTAATCTTGCAGCCAGGACTCTAAAAATCCAACTGCTGTGTTACACTCAGCCACACTGATGCACTGAATTTGATGCTTGACTTAATGCGTCTTGACATTCTGGCTTAACAAATGTGACCATGTTCTTAAGCAAGCTTTCTCTTTGGATAAACACTGGCTATGGACACACTGAGAGGGTGTGGATTCTAATCCGCCTCATGCCACTATGAACGTACACTTAAGCCTGTAAAGGTAGTTTCAGCTTTGCCAGCTCGACTGCTGTACAATTCCCTGGGATATCTCTGTGGCCCAGCACTCTGCACAGGTGAATTTGGAACTGTTCAGCCATCTCGTTGAAAGAACATGTGGTTATGTCTTCGCTCTGGTAGGATCTTTGTCTCCTGATGGAGGTTGTCCACATGAGAACTGAGTAGACAACCCGTCGCAGTTCGGAGGGCGGCATTCTGACAGATCTGAATATTATTCCACTGCGTGTCATAAAGTTGACGAGACCACAATGGCGCTGCATAGCTTACCACAGACCGGCCAATTGCTTTGTACGTGGTCAACAACCTATCGCAGATGCCATGATCGTACAATCGTCCCCATATGATACGATCTCTATGCCGTCTAGACGGGGTGGAATGGAGGATAGGTAGAGGTTGAACAGTGCCGGAGATATCACACCACCTTGGGGAACTCCCTGTTTCACTCTACGGTGTTTCGACTTCTTATCCCTAAATTCCACAAATGACTGGCGACCACACAGATAATTCGCAACCCAGCGTTTCAGGCCTGTCTGGAGGGACGTGTTGGCGATGTCCTCAAATAGTTTGGCATGGCTGACCGTGTCGAATGCCTTCGGTAGGTTCAGTGCCACGAGAACCGTCCTATCACATGGCCTGGGCTGATTGAAGCCACGGCAAATGTGTGCGGTGATGGCATGCAAAACTGTTGTTGTGCTGTGCAGTCTTCGAAATCCATGTTGATACCCGGCGAATGGGAATTCTCCTATGAGACTCGGGAGGAGTAATGCCTCAAGCATCCTTGCCACTGGTGAGAGAAGGGAGATCGGTCTGTACGACTCCCCCAACTCGGGTCTTTTCCAGGCTTCAGTAGCGGGATCACTCTCCCCATTTTCCAGGCATCGGGATGCACAATAAATTGACTTTTGAACAACATGGCGCATCTCTTCGGCTCAGTCACGGTTATTTCGCCAAAAGTGGCTGAGGTCCTGTTATCCCGTCTACCGGGGTTCGAGAGTGACTTAACAGTAGACCACAGTTTGCCTACACCGGTGCCTAAGATACATTGCTCCAAGTGTTCCAGCCACAAATTCCGCTTATGTTCGTTGACTACCCTGTTTATTTCCAGATTCAGCTCGCTGATTCTGGGGTTAGCGGGGTTCATACCACGAATCCCATTACGCTCGTCTGCGAGTACCACTGCTTGCGACGGGAAATTGGGCCGCACTTGGGGTATTCGACCGGCTGGTATAAAGCGAGCGGCTGCTGCGTTAATGATGTCTCGGAATTTCCTTTCGGCCACAAGCACATCAGAGGAGGGTTGTAGTTCACTGAAGCGGCGATTGGTATACTCTCTGAAGCCAGTCCAATCAGTCTTTTTATGATAGATAAACGTCCGGCGCTCAGAGGTTATGAAGTCGGGTCGTCGGTCGATGGTGAGAATTATGGAGAGGTGGTCTGGGGGGCATCCTCATTCACCGTGCAAAACGTGAAGCTTTCAATCTGCTCTGCCAAAGCTATGCCACGTATGCCACGCTGGTCGTTACCTAGGGGAGAATGCCATTAGGTGTGATGCGCATTAAAGTCCCCTAGAATCAGACGATTATGGCCAGATAGCAACCCACTTATGTCGGGGTTGTAAGCCTGGCCATTAGTCGGGACACAACCATCAATCGGCCGTATATACACGTTATATAGCTCTATTTCGGCAGTACCTGACTGCTATCCCCATGCATTCCATGTAGGGGTCACTAGCGCCATGCGCAGGCGAGATAGGTCACACCATGGAATGGTGTAAAACGAAGGACAATCTCCCACTATGTTGACACAGCACCTTGCGACATAGCCAGTATGACTATACTCCCGTAGTGAAGTGAGGCCAGCGCAAGATCAGAAATGTACCCACTCCATGCACCGGTTACACCTATGCCTTACAAGCACTGCCTGTCCCGATAGTATAGCAGCGCAATGGCAAACCATTGTCCACTGTTTGGAAAGAGTCGCAACATCCGTACTTGGCTACCAAAAGCCTTCCCCAAGGAACCCATGGTACGACCAAGAGTGCCAGAAAGGTACTGAAGTCCAGAATGCGGCATACAGGGCAACATTACAGTCAGTAGCCACGCGCCAGGCGATGGAGAGGTATCAGGAGCAAAGTTGAAGGGAAACAAAGGGAAAAACGTGAGTGTGAGCAAATTGAGATGTTCAGGAGTCAGAATGAAGTCCGAAATTTCTGCCCAAGAAGTAAACATCAAACGGACGGCTTTGGTACAGACACATCATTCTTTAGAGACAAAGAAGGTAATCTGGTAACTGATACAGATAGTGTGCTGAGGATATGGAAGGAGCACTTTTCCAAGCTGCTGGTATCCGATGATGGTGGTCAAGAGTATCTCGCAGAACCAAACCCTGATGATAGTAATGGATGTGTATGTCAAAACGAGATCCATGTAGAAGTAATCCGGTTGAAAAAGGCAGCAGGAGCCGATCAGTTGCCGCTGAACTGTTTAAGACCGGAGGCAACACGCTGATAAGGCGTATGCAGCTCGTCTGCGCAATTTATTTGGCTAGAAGAACGCATACCCAATGGTTGGGACCTCAGCATACTAAGTCCCGTACATTAGAAAGGGGAAAAGACGGAATGTGCCAACAACAGTGGAATAAGTCTCCTTCCCATCGCATACAACATACTCTCGAGCGTACTGTTTGCGAGATTAAAGTGCAAAGTCTACGAAATAATTGGGTCCTATTAGTGTCGCTTTAAACCTGGTAAATCAACCATATACCAGATATTTACATTGCGCCAAATCCCAGAATAGATCCGAGAAGGACAAATCAACTCTAACCATTTCAAAAGCATTTCGAGCCATGTCTAAGTCTGGTATCCCTGCAAAACTGATACGACTTTGCAAGATGACGCTTGTTTATTTACGCTTCTCAGTAAGAATCGAAAAGAACCTCTCTGAACCGTTGAATACCAAACGAGGTTTCAGACAGGTAGACAGCCTGTCGTGTGATCTCTTTAATATTCTGCTGGAGAAGATTATACGAGATGCAGATGTGGATAACATGCCACACTACTCACAAGAGAACATAAGCTACTTGCCTATGCCGACGTTATAGATATTATGGGTCGGTCACCGGAAGAATCAATTGCAGCCTTTGAATGTATCGAAAGAGAATTAACGAAAATGGGTTTGGCAATAAATGAAGATAGGACAAAGTGGATGATATCAACTCCCATAAAGCTAAACCCTGGCAGATGAAAAAATGGCGAAAGTTGGAAACTACAACTTTGATATGTTTAGCAACTTTCTATAGCTCGGCACCGTGGTAACCGAAACATATGACAACAGTCTTGAAAGGATAATATTGGCTAACAGATGCTTTGGATTAAGCACGCTGCTGCTGTATGGCTCAAAAGCATGGATACTTGCGAAAGCAGATGAAGCAGTACTTGGAGTGTTTGAGAGAAAAATCCTTTGCAAAATATTTGGACCAGTTTGCCTTAATGGAGACTATGCATCACGAGCTGTATGACGACGACAGCATAGTAAAACGCATTAAAATACGACGGTTGCGTTGGTTAGGTCATGTTATCAGAATGGCTGAAGAAGCCTCAGCAAAGAAGTCTTTTGAAGGCGATCACTGTTGTACACTCAAACCGGGACGTCCAAGAGCTCAATAGGATAAAAGAGAGTGGTGGCAGTCACCTCAAAACTTAGTGCCAGAGATTTAGGAAAAAGCGCAGAAGATCGCTTGGAATACAATTCTATGTTCCGCTAATTGGACAAATTTTCTGTCATAGCCAATTTAAGTAAGGTATTATCTAGGATTTAGTGAGGTGATATTATCTGTACTATTGTGGATTTACCAGGTCTAAACCCGAATTGATAAGGTCATGTTATGATAAGATCCTTGGCTTTTGATTTTAATTTCTCACATAATTTGCTCGAAAGTATTTTGTATGCGGTATGTAATGTAAGTATGCTTATTTTATGCTTATTTTTCTAAAGTTGGCACATATCGCTTTGTCCCCATTCTTGTGTACAGCACATTTCATGCTAAGCTTCCAATCATCATCATTCTTCCAGCCAGCGTGGTGCTTCTGTTCTGAAATAGTGAAGCTAGCAACCCATCGGTTCCTTCTGATGCCTTGTAGATCTCCACTCATGTCACTCCTACTTTGACTTCATTCTAATTACACAGTTTATATTTTATAACATAATAAGAGATTGCTTCTGTGGTATCCTCGGTAACACCCTTGCCGGATACTTGCTTGCACATTATCTGTATTTGTTTCCATATTTCTTTTTCAGACTCTGCAGGAGGATGTGACTGTACCAGGTAAATGGGGACATATGGCATTTACATTGACATGTTAAAACTTCCCTCAAAGAAATGTGTGATTAGACATTTGTTTAGGTTAGGTTAGGTTGATAGGAGGGTGTGGATATTAATACGCCCCATGACACTATGGAGCTACACCTAAGCCAGTAATTGGCTTGATGTGCGCTCTAAAAACTAAAAAGTAATGTCAAAAAAAAAAAAAATGTTAAGAATTCCGTGCAGAATCCTTAATTGTTTTCCATACCACTCCCCTAAGTTGGTTCATGTCTGGTATTATGTCCCCTCCTAAGTACCGGTGTCTTTTAACAGTGAAATCAGGGCAATGGCAGAGGAAATGCTCCAACGTCTCATCATCTTCCCCACATGCCCTACACATGCCATCGCTTGCCGCACCGATTTTGCATAAGTGAGCTCGTAGTCCTATATGTCCCGTTATGATACCAAAAGCTATACTGACCTCCTACTTACTTCCTTTCAGTAATAGCCTCGTCCTCTCACGATCCAGGATTTGCGGTGTTCCACAGTGTTACATGCGCGTACGGCGTCGCCCACACCCTTAACTCGGACTGCGTCGATCCAAAAGGCGTCGGGTTTACAAAGTTTGTCCTCTGGCCTTCCCTGCCAAATCGTCTGCCCTTTTATTCCCCCTTACTCCGTTATGGTCCGTCCCATAACGGAGTATGTGATTAAATTTGATATTTTTTATTCTTCATAAGCCTTAGCAACAATTTTTGTTCACAGTATTTCCTTTGGTGAATATGGCGAAATAAAGTCTCGCCTAGAATATACGAGTATTATTCATTTATTTTATTTAAGTGAGATCTTTACTGCCATTTAATCTAAATATGTAAATCTTAAGCTCATCGCAAATTTCAAGAATATTTATTTTTAAATTAGAAATATTTTTGGAATTTTATTTTTTATGGCATTTCGTGATTCTTGATTTTAAGGTGTCAATATGCCAAATGCGATTCGGTTATGAATTCTATTAGCAGCTGCAAAAATATTGCAGACAAAAATGAATAAATTCATATTTTGCTCATTTAACGTTTATATTAGACTGACAAATTTTTTTTGTTCATATAAAAGCCCCAACATGGTGGACCAGAGGTCATATTTAAGCGAACATATCTGTAGTCAACTACAAACTCATCGAATCTATAACAACTGAGAAAAATAAAACGCAATGCGTGCCTTCATTGTACTGTGTTTAGTGGCTGTTGCCTCCGCCGATAAATTGGGCTACAACTACCAACCAGTGGGTCATTCGAGCTCTGGATTATCGTTTACCCCTGGTGGTAGTGGTGGTGGCAGTTCTTTCGGCGGTGGCTCCCACTCAGCACCCTCAGCATCCTATGGCGGCCAACAAGGTTCATTCGGCGGTGGATCCCCTTCATCGCATGGAGGCTCTTTCGCCCCCTCATCTCAAGGAGAACATCAAGGTTCCTTTGGTCCTAGCTCCGGCAGTGGACCCTCTTCCTTCGGGGGCCAACAGGGTTCAGTTGGTGGCGGTTCAGGTCATGGTCCCTCATCCTTCGATGGCCAAGGTTCCAGTAGCTCACCATCGGTAGCCCCACAAGGCGAGTTGGAGAAACAATTCTTCACTTATACCGCCGATGATGAAGAGTTCCATGATCCTCAGGCCACCAACCAGTTCGCCAACTCTGTTAAACAAGCTCTTCGTGTCGTCTTCATCAAGGGCCCCGAAAGCAGTGGCCTAGAAGATGCCGCCTTAGCCTTGGCCAAGAATTCCGCCAGCCAGAAGACCGACGTTTATGTCCTCAACAAGCAACCTGATCTCGCCACATTGGCCGAAAAGTTGAACCAAATCAGCAGCAGTAGCAACACTCAAAACAGACCCGATGTGCACTTTGTCAAATATCGTACCCCAGAAGATGCCGCCAATGCCCAAAAGGCTATTCAAGGCCAATACGACGCTTTGGGTGGCCAATCCCAAAACGTCAATGGCGGTGTGGCTCCCGTTCTCAACTTTGCCTCCCAAGCTCCAATTGCTCGCCAATCGGCTTCTGCTCCTGGTGCAAGCTATTTGCCTGCTTCCATTTTCCGCCATTAAGACGGGATTGTTTTAATTGTTATTTGTTGTTGAAATATTGATAGGCTAATAAAGTTGTTATACTATATTTTATTATAAATTTACATTGCAATTTTTTTAATATAGTGGACAAAGGGATAGCATTGTGGGGGAATTGGTTTATATGGCGGCTATATTCAAAAATGGCTTAAAATATATTCGGATGGATAATGAAGACGATTCAAATACACCATATTCAAAAAATATTTCCCGAGAATGACATTTTTTCTAACGGTGACTAACACCTCTCTTAATCTGTGAACATTTGTAAGGAATTCAGCTCAAAGGCACGCCGTTCGGACTTTCTGAGGTATTTTGCCATCTAAAAACTTCTCCCCAAAGAGGTGTCGCTCTGCGGCACGCCGGAGGTCCCAAATCGTTGAGTTTAAAATTGAATCAGACAGCATTCATTGATATGCGAGAAATTTGACCCATGGAATGGGGCAAATTTTCATAAAGAGTCAGAGAAGTCAGGATCACATCTCAATGTCCCTCCACCATGGATCGCTTTTGTCAAGTTCTTTGCCCGGTGTCTTTTTATAGGTAAACAAACTATCATGGATAAGAATTGCTATGCTATTGGACCTATATCAGCTTAGGAATCGAATCAGACCAAATTCGGCAAGTACAGGTCATAGAAACAGTCACTGTCCAAATATCAACCAAATCGGATAAAAATTACGCCTTCTAGAGGCTCAAGGAGTATAATCTGGATATTGCTTTGCATAGAGCTGTCGCATGTACCGATTTAAGTTCTTCGGCCCATAAAAGGCGCATTTATTACCCGATTTCACAAAATGTGGTTAATAAATATACCCGAGGTTGTGGGTATCTCTAAGATCGACTGGCCAGGATCTTGGAAACCCACAACCATGGATTCTGCTACAAATTTATACAAACCTTGCTGGACCGGGCCCGCTCCGCTGCGCCTTCTTTTACTTTATATGGAACAAAATTTTCCTTGGAATATTTGTTTTTGAGAATTAAAGAGCTTTCAGTGAAATACCATGCTACGAAAATAGTATATCGCTTGACTCACAGTTTAACAATATAGGTGCCTTTATCTGAGTTAGTGGTGTTTTCGAGGGATAGGTGGTCCCTTAGATACTTGGCCCTGAAAAAATATCAGCATCGTGCTCTTCTCTCAAATACCATTTATTTAATCCCCATATTGCCATTGGCTTAAGAGGAGTTTACAGGATGAGGCGTCCTCCAAACACATGGCCCTAAAATAGGTAGTCAAATTTGTTTTCTAATCTCAAATACCTTTCATTTGAGCCACATATTGGTATGGTCGTAAAATTTTGCCCCTACGGAAGGTGTTTTGGGAAAAGGGTCATGCCTAGAATACATGGTCCTACATTTGGATATCAAATTCGTATTCCACTCCCAAATACCTTTATTTGAGCCCCATATTGCGAGGGTCATTAAAAATTTGCTGTTTGTGGAGTATTTTGGGAAAGGAGTAGACCCCCCGAAATTGGTCCCGAAAGAGGGTATTAATTCTTGCTCTACCCTCCAAATCCTTTCATTTAATCCCCACATTGACATGAACGGAAAATATGCCCAATTTGTGGGTGTTTTTTTGGGGAGTGGGGTGGTCCTCCAAACACTAAGCCCTGAAATTATATCAGCAACGTGCTCCATTCTCATATATTTCAACCCAATTTTTCCCTTGGCCTCAAAATTGGATATCAAATTCGTTTTCTAATCTCAAATACCATTCACCTAAACCCCTTATTGAAAAAGCCAGCAAATATGTTCGGTTTGGGGTATGGGCCCTAAAAACTATAAATATCGAGCTCCACTGTTTTGAAGACCCAAATTATCTTGGTGAGCAAATGCGTCCTACTTGGGGGTTGTTATGGTGGTGGGACGTCCCCTAGATAGTTGGTCAGATTCATGGTCTACTCCTAAATACTCTTTATTGGAGCTCCATTTTTCCATAGTAGGCAAACATGACCGGTTTGGAAGGTGTTTTGGGAGATGGGACGGCCACTCAGTGACTTGGCTTTGAAAATTTATATCAGATTCGTGTTCTACTCTAAAATACCTCCTTTTTGAGCCCCATATTGCAATGGTCAGCAATTACTTCCTATTTCGGTGGTGTTATGGGAGTGGGATGGCCCCATAGACACATTTCCCGAAGATTGATATCAGATTCGTGCTGTACTTCCAAAGACCTTTCATTTGAGTCCCCTATTGCTATGGTCGGTAAATATGTCCGATTTAGGGGTGTTTTGGGGTTTGGGTTGATCCCCCAAACACTTGGTCCGACAATCGGATATCAGATTTGTTTTCTAATCTTAAATACCTTTCATTTGGGTCCCATATTGTCGTGATTGTTCTAAAAATATGTTTGGTAGGTTTTAGGGTGGGGCGGCCCCCCTAGGTACACCATCCGAAGTTTGGATACGACATTTTTATTTTGAGATTCGAATTTTACTCGCAAATACCTTTCATTTGAGTCCCATATTGCCATGGTTGGTAAATATGGCCGATTTAGGGGTGTTTTTTAGGTTGGGGTGGTCCCCCAAACACTTGGTCCGACAATATCGGATTTGTTTTCTTACCTTAAATACCTTTCATTTGAGTCCCATATTGTCGTGATTGGTTTAAAAATATGTTTGGTAGGTGTTAGGGTGGGGCGGCCCCCCTAGGTACCCCATCCGAAATTTGGATACGACATTTTTATAGTACTATATGAAAGCATACACAATTTTGCTTAAATCGCACCACTCATCTCCGAGATCTGGCGTTTCTGAAAATTAGAGTAAGGGAGAGGGCCCGACCCATTTCCCCATATCTGGTAACGTGCATTGGTATAAATTTCTACAATGCGGCTCTTTTTCCGTGGCTTCAAACGCCAATTCAAGGCTTGAAGGCGGCATCTCTGTGATATGTAAAGGGAACCAACCAGTATGGAAGAAGAAAAACATTTAGACTACTCTTTGCAAGAATATATTTCCCGTACCCTTGAGTAGTTTAAATCCAGGAATACTTAGTTTTCGAACCATTCGACCACACACTCAAGGTTCCTGGATAAGAACCACGTCAAATTCTCCTACCATCAGAAGGACCTTTATTCCCGCCGACGCAGCCTTACAATGGTGGCGATTCATTTGCAATAAGCGGACCATAGTTCGGATTCTGAATTTCCTACAGAGTTGCGTTAGACTTCTGAGTTCGTCTGGATTTCATTCCCACAAGATTCGTTAGATCTTGTCAAGGTGAGCTTTCGTACGCATCCAGGGGCATGTGAGGCAGCTGTGGAACCACTCTTCTTCAGGACACTGTACACTTGCGGTGTCGACGATTCCTCTTTAGATGCTTCACTAGCTGCTGCTGTCGAAGTACTTTTTGAGTTCCGTGCTTCCCCGCTGGCGCACACCTTGAGCCCAGTTCAACCGGATGACCATCCCACACAGGGCTTGTCGGATCCCGTTTCGACGCCTTCTCTTCCTATTTTGAATGTGGCAGGAGGATTTTCAATCTCCTGCAATCCGCCTGACTTTAGAGATGTATTCGATAGTTCCTCAGACAAGTGTGCAACAACACACTTGTCAACCACTCCGCTTCCATATACCTTCCGGCTCGACTTGTTGTATTCGTAGGATACAACTTGCTCAGACTTCTTGAGGGGCTTAATACTAATACTGCATGTCTACGATCGCCGTCAGCTGTTTGCGATTACAGACCCTTAGTCTCCCAAGTATGGATTCAGGATCTGAGTGAATCCTTGGTATCCAAGTGCGTGTCATTGGTCTACAAGGAATATCTTCCCTCTTATTGTGCGCCTGGCTAGATCTCCTAATCTTTTTTTTTGGGCGCAATTAATTTGTATCGTCCCCAACACCAGCCTGCATTGTCACAAACTTATGGAGGCGCAGGCGAGTCGGACATAGGAATATACAGATGTCAGCCTATTGAATATCCCATTCCAATTGTTCCAGCTCTGTGCTTCTCCCTTGTCGACAGCTACTATCATTAAGCTGTCCTTATCGACTTTAGCAAAGGTTCTTGGACCCATATAACTATTGTTCGCCTTAGTTGTTTTGAGCATGGGATGCTCTCCTGGTGACCTCAGCCTTTTTGATGACTGGCCTTTGGTATCGCCAGTTCGGCGTTCGGTTTGAGTTTGTCCTCAACACTCAAACCAGGTGTCTTCGCCAAAAGCCCCTTCAGACCAGTTTTTTGTCGGCTAGTGAAGCCTGGCTCAGCCGCTTCACCATTCCTGGTCTCAGTAGTAGACAACATGCTACGAATTGATACCACCACCGCAACTCTTAGGTCCTTGGATTCCATTCTGAGCCTACTCCCGGGCTCTAAATATGCAGCTGCATTGGTTACCAAACGCAGATCATTACACGCCTAGTGGATAACATTACCGTAGCTATTCTTAGGTGATTTTAAATTTTTTGCGAAAAAAATTCCTATTACGAGTTTCAGAATATTCTTGCGGGGCGAAATAAAAAAAAGTTGCTGATATTACCTTTTATACCCACCCCCATAGGATGGGTCAATTATTTACCATTATCATCAAAATCCAATTCCAACCAATGATTTCTCTGAATGTGGCTATTTAAATTATTTTTATATCCACCACCGTAGGATAGGGGGTATATTCATTTAGTCATTCCGTTTGCAACACATCGAAATATCAATTTTCGACCCTACAAAGTATACATTTTTCGGATCGTCGTAAAATTCTAAGACGAATTAACGATGTCCGTGAGTCTGTCCGCCTATCCGTCTGTCCGTCCGTCTGTTGTAATCATTCTACAGCCTTAAAAATTGAGATATTGAACTGAAATGTGGCACAGATACGTCTTTTTGATGCTCGCTGGTTAAGTTCTTAAACGGGCCAAATCGGACCATATTTGGATTAAAGCTGCTATATAGACCAATCTGCCGACAAAGGGTCTAATGCCATTAAAAACTTAATTTTTCCTCGGATTTTGCTGAAATTTGAAAAAAGTTTGTAGTTTTAGGTCTCCCGACATCTGACCCAAATATGGTTCAGATTGGCCTATATTTAGATATAGCTGCCATATAGACCGATCTCCCGATAAAGGGTCTGAAGCCCATAAAAGCTTTATTTATTACCCGATTTCGCTGAAATTTGAAACAGTGGGTTATTTTACGCCTTCCGACATCTGATCTAAGTATGGATCAGATCGAACTATATTTAGATATAGCTGCCGAATAGACCACTCTCCCGATAAAGGGTCTGAAGCCCATAAAAGCCCTCTTTATTACCCGATTTCGCTGAAATTTGCAACAGTGGCTTATTTTAGGTTTCCCGACATCCGCACCAAATATGGTTTGGATCGGACTATATTTAGATATAGCTGCCATATAGACCGATCTCCAAATAAAGGGTCTAAGGCCCATAAAAGCCCTCCTTATTACCAGATTTCGCTGAAATTTGCAACATTGGGTTATTTATGGTCTCCCGACATCCGCCCCAAATATGGTTTGGATCGGATTATATTTAGATATAGCTGCCATATAGACCGATCTCCAAATAAAGGGCCTAAAGCCCCTAAAAGCATTATTTTTTATCCAATTTCACTGAAATTTGAAACACTGAGTAGTTTCAAAGCCACCATTATCTGGCCCAAATATGGTTCAGATCGGACTATAGTTAGATATAGCTGCCATATAGACCGATCTCCCGATTAAGGGTCTGAGGCCCATGAAAGCTTTATTTATTACCCGATTTCGCTGCATTTTGAAACAGTAGTTTAAGGCCCACCAACTTCTGACCCAAATATGGATCAGATCGGACTATATTTAGCTATAGCTGTCATATAGACCGATCTACCGATAAAGGGTCTGAAGCCAATAAAAGCTTTACTTATTGACCAATTTTGCTGAAATTTGAAACAGTGGGTTATTTTAAGCCTCTCAACTTCGAACCTAAATATGGTTTAGATCGGACTATATTTAGTTATAGCTGCCATATAGACCGATCTGCCGATAAAGGGTCTGAAGCCCATAAAAGTTTTATTTTTTATCCGATTTCGCTGAAATTTGAAAAGGTGAATAGTTTTAGGCCTACCAACATCTGACTCAAATATGGTTTAGATCGGTCTATATTTAGATATAGCTGCCATATAGACCGATCTCCCGATTAAGGGTCTGAGGCCCATAACAGCTTTATTTATTACCCGATTTCGCTGAAATTTTAAACAGTGAGTAGTTTGAGGCCCACCAGCATCTGACCCAAATATGGATCAGATCGGACTATATTTATATATAGCTGCCATATAGACCGATCTGCCGATAAAGGGTCTGAAGCCTATAAAAGCTTTGTTTCTTATCCAATTTCATTGAAATTTGTAACAGTGAATAGTTTTAGGCCACCCGCCATCCGACCCAAATATGGTAAAAGAAGGACTGTGTTTAGATATAGCTGTCATATAGACCGATATGGCGATTAAGGGACTGAAGCTCATATTCAACCGTTATAAAAACACGCAATGTCGGTGCCGAATTTGGGTGCATAAGTAATCTAATTTTCATAGGATTGTGATGCAAGGGGGTGTACATATACACCCGAGGTTGTGGGTATCCAAAGTTCGGCCCGGCCGAACTTAACTTTCATAAAATACGTATGTGCTTAGAAACTCAAAATGTATCGAATATGTAATCTAATTTAGAACATTTCCAATTAAGAACGTATCATATTTTGTTTTCGTGTCAAATATGAACTAGACTTCCCCATAGTGTGATATGAATCCAATTAGAATGAACACACACAAAAGCTCATGAATATTTGAAAAATGTTTCGGACTAATTAAATAAAAAACAAATTTAAAACACTTTGCCGATATATATGTCACCTTCGCAATTATCAGAACAAATCTTTTTGTCGGCTGAACACAATCGAGATTTTTTCTATTTTTTTGTGCAAAATACCAAAAAACAAAACACAAACTAGAAAAAACACTTTCAAATTCGGTTCATTTGAAAAAAAAAAAATTCAAAGTTAGAAGCAGACGACAACGGCGAAAGAATATCTAAATAAAAGCTATGAACTAACAACTTTATTACGGTTGTTATTATTAGAACATATAATCGATCTGAACCCACAGCCAAGTAAGCCGACTGGAAAAAAGAACGCTCTCTGTGTTTTAGAACCAACTTTGCTTTCGTTATTTCGTTAAGTTTCCCCTTATTTTTTGTGTCTGTTCTATGCTCACAGTGCGATATTTCGACATAAATATCAACTTCGTTAGGTCAGCTACTTCCGCTGTTATAATTTAGAGGTCACTCCACCCGCTTCATTTCTATTTTGATACTCTTCATTTCGTTTGCTGCGAAATCATAATGAAGCTGCGGCTGGAAAAAACAACCATTCCAACCATTATGGACGACCATTAAAAAAATTAAATTTTTAATAAAAATTGTCAGAACACGTTTGATGCGATTTGCATAACTTAACACTAACACTAACCCCTCACGAAAGGTCTGGCTCGACGGAGTCAGCGTGGTGGCTTTGGCATCTCTGTATCGGCCTGACTATCGGGTTAAGAGAATGAATTTTAATGGGATTCAACAACAACAACAACAACAAAAGGTTTGCGGTCTGCCGTCCCAGCTAAGCCCCAAAGCCATGCGGCTAGTTAGTGTAGCAGCACAGGCAAATCGATGTTGTGAACAGCAATAAGCGATTTTAATCAGATTTAATTTTAATGACTATTTATTGTTATGAAATCTCCAAATCAGCTCACTCATGCTGCGATTTATTTAAATCCTGAAATATCTTATGATATCCGATTTCAACAAACTTCAAAAGTTTTATTGCAAATAATTAAGTTCACATTTTATGATCCTTGCAAAGAAGTGCGTAGGTGGCCATGTGTTTTATGGTCGTCTCGGCATGGCTTGACTAGAATGTGACCCTCCAAAAGGCAATTTTCAGCTGATGATCAAGTGAATTTAAATGGCTTATGAGTGATTTGAGATTATGATGTCCACTAAAGTTATCACCTTTGGCGAACTAAATATTAAACCTGCTTACCCTAGATGCAATCTCCAAAGCACATTTAAAAATGTGAACTAAGTGTCATAAATATATATTGTTAATGGTTTGCATTTTTATACCCTCCAGCATAGAATGGGGGTAGACTCATTTCGTCATTCTATTTGTAACTACTCGAAATATTCGTTTGAGACCCCATGCAAATGCAAATTTTGCCCATGAACATTCTACTAAGGAACAGGGGCAAACTTCTCACATATCAATGAGTGCAGTCCGATTCAAGTTTAAGCTCAATGATCAGGGGCCTCTTTTTTATAGCTGAGTCCGAACGGCGAGCCGCAGTGCGGAACCTCTTTGGAGAGAAGTTTTATATGGCATTGTACCTCACAAATGTCGCCAGCATTAGGAGGGGAAAACCACCGTTGAAAATTATTTGATGGTCATCCCAGGATTCGAACCCAGGCGTTCAGCGTCATAGGCAGACATGCTAATCTCTGCACTACGGTGGCCTCCAGTATATATATACCCCATAAAGTATTGGGTTGCCCAAAAAGTAATTGCGGATTTTTCATATAGTCGGCGTTGACAAATTTTTTCACAACTTGTGACTCTGTAATTGGATTCTTTCTTCTGTCAGTTATCAGCTGTTACTTTTAGCTTGCTTTAGAAAAAAAGTGTAAAAAAAGTACATATTTGATTAAAGTTCATTCTAAGTTTTATTAAAAATGCATTTACTTTCCTTTAAAAAATCCGCAATTACTTTTTGGGCAACCCAATATATATATCCTTGATCGTCGTGATATTTCATGTCGATCTAGCCATGTCCGTCCGTCTGTTTGTCGAAAGCACGCTAATTTTCGAAGGAGTAAAGCTAGCCGCTTGAAATTTAGCAAAAAAAACTTCTTATTAGAGTAGATCGGTTGGGATTGTAAATGGGCCATATCGGTCCTATAAACCGATCTTGGGTCTTAACTTCTTGAGCCTCTAGAGGGCACAATCCTTTTCCGATTGGAATGAAATTTTGCACGACGTGTTTTGTTATGATATCCAACTACTTTGTCAAGTATGGTTCAAATCGATACATAATCTGATATAGCTGCCATATAAACCGATCTTGGGTCTTGACTTCTTGAGCCTCTAGAGGGCTCAATTCCTATCCGATTTGAATTAAATTTTGCACGAAGTATTTTGTTATGATATCCAACAACTGTACCACTGTATGGTTCAAATCGGTCTATAACCTGATATAGCTGTCATATAAACCGATTTGGGGACTTGACTTCTTGAGCATCTAGAGGTTGCAATTATTATCCGATTTGCCTGACATTTTGTACGACGAATCCTCTTATGACCATCAATATACGTGTTTATTATGGTCTGAATCGGTCTATAGCCTGATACAGTTCCCAAATAAACCGATCTCCCATTGCGCCTTCCAGAGGCTCAATAAGTGGTGGGTATAACAAGTAAAATCTTACTTCCCCTATTCAAATCCAACTTGTCCAACAAACACAATTTTGCCGAACTTATTTGTTCTCTGCACCAAGATCAGCCATCCGCTGATGCTGCCAGTGCTGTTTTGTGTATAGGCAATGATACCGATACCACATGGGACGTGCCCTAGTGTAGGTCGGTTGGGATTGTAAATGGGCCGAATCGGTGTGCCAAGTATGGTTCAAATGGGTCCATAACCTGATATAGCTGCCGTATAAACCGATCTTGGGTCTTGATTTCTTGAGCCTCTAGAGGGCGCTATTCTCGTCCGATTTGACTAAAATATTGCATGTGATTTTTAGGTATCACTTCCAATAATTTTGTTTAGTATGGTTAAAATCGTTTCGTTGACTTCTTCAGCTTTTAGAGGACGCAAATTTGACTTAATTTTGCACGTGGTGTTTTGGTATCACCTCCAACATCTGTGCCAAGTATGGTTTAAATCGGTCTAAAACCTGGTAGTGCTGCCACATCAACCGATCTTGGGTCTTCATTTCTTGAGCCGCTAGAGGGCACAATTCTCATCCGATTTGGCTGAAACTTTGCATGAGGTGTTTTGTTATGATTTCTAACAACTGTATTAAATATGGTGCAAATTGATGCATAACCTGATATAGCTGCCATATAAACCGATGTGGGATCTTGACTTCTTGAGCCTCTAGAGGGTGCAATTTTCATCTGATTTGGCTGAAATTTTGTACAACGGCTTCTTCCATGACCTTCAATATACGTGTCCAATATGGTCTGAATCGATATATAGCTTGAAACAGCTCCCATATAAACCGATCTCCCGATTATGATTCTTAAGTCCCTACAAGGCGCAATAACCCAATGACTTCTACAACAGTCTTTAACATTTATTTCATTAATGGTCCGAATCGGACAATGACTTGATAAATAGCATAACAATTCCTATCCAATATTATTTGTTTGCCTAAAAAGAGACACCGCGCAAAGAACTCGACAAATGCGATTCGTGGTGGAGGGTATATTAGATTCGTTCTTACTTGTTTAAGCTATTGGGTTGCCCAAAAAGTAATTGCGGATTTTTTAAAATAAAGTAAATGCATTTTTAATAAAACTTAGAATGAACATTAATCAAATATACTTTTTTTTACACTTTATTCTAAAGCAAGCTAAAAGTAACAGCCGATAACTGGCAGAAGAAAGAATGCAATTACAGAGTCACAAGCTGTGAAAAAATTTGTCAACGCCGACTATATGAAAAATCCGCAATTACTTTTTGGGCAACCCAATATGTTCATCTTCTCAATTATGCCGGCGATATTTGTAAGGCCTTCAAAAATGTTAAATATCGCAATGAGAAAGATTTGATTAACGGGTCTTCTACAAAAAGAGGGGCCTTATTTCTGGGCATAAACTTGAGTTGGATAGAAAAGTTGCCTTACAATGCTTTTATGGAATGTTCAAGGAAAATTTTCCATTTCTTGCATTCCTATTGTTTATACCACAATACGGCCTTCCTTAAGCAAATTAAACCATTATTAGAGAATTTAAATAAATTTACAGTATTAAAATGTGAACCCCCCATTGTCATCAAGGTACCATAAAAAGCTGTTAATGATTTTTTTAAAAATGTCATCATTTTGGACGTTAGTTTATTGGCCTACTGTGACGAAAAAAAAAATTGCAGAAGCCCTAACACATATTTTATAGAAGACTACCCAGTGTTTTATTGCAAAAATTTGAGTTGGACTTTTATAACCTCTTGCATATAAGATGCTGATGAGTTTGGAATGCAGGGTTAACCATAATGAAAAACGTTTATATTATAAAATTAAAAATATGTCACATTTCATATTAAGTAAGTTGTCAATATGATAAACTCTTCACTATTTTATACCATCCTACATGAGATAGGGGTATGCTAATTTCGCGATTCGGTTTCTAATATTAAATTTTGTCTGCCTAACTAATGTTTAAAGTAGTAAATAGACTAATCATTTCTTATTTAGATTTGGCCCTTAAATAATCCGATCTTCCGATTTGATATTTTGAGCTTATGTTGGGCTGATTAGTAAGGAGTTACACAGGAATAGTTCTACTATGACTTTAAGATCTCTGTCAAGTATGGTAAATTGAAAAACTGACTTCAGCGAATCCGTTTTTTATGGGACCAAGATCTTATATCGACAGATCGGCCTTGGATGACTCAAATCGTATTCAATTTGTTGATGTATTGGTCTGTTTTGATTTTTATACCCTCCACCATAGAATGGGGGTATACTAGTTTGGTCATTCTGTTTGTAACTACTCGAAATATTCGTCTGAGACTCCATAAAGTATATATATTCTTGATCGTCGTGACATTTTATGTCGATATTGCCATGCACGTCCGTCTGTCCGTCCGTCCGACCGTCTGTCGAAAACACGATAACTTTCGAAAGAGTAAAGCTAGCCACATGAAAATTTGCACAAATACTTCTTATTAGTGTAGGTCAGTTGGAATTGTAAATGGGCCATATCGGTTCATGTTTTGATATACCTGCCATATAAACCGATCTTGGGTCTTGACTTCTTGAGCCTCTAGAGGGCGCAATTCTTAACCGATTGGAATGAAATTTTGGACTAGGTATTTTGTTATGATATCCAACAACTGTGCCAAGTATGGTTGAAATCGGTCCATAACCTGATATAGCCGTCATATAAATCGATTTGGGAACTTGATTTCTTGAGCTTCTAGAGGGCGCAATTCCTATCCGATTTGGCTGAAATTTAGCATGACGTATTTTATTCCTACTTTCAACAACTGTGTCAAATAATGTTCAAATCGGTTCATAACCTGATAAAGCTGCCATATAAACCTGTATGGGATCTTGACTTCTTGAGCCTCTAGAGGGCGCAGTTCTTATTCGATTGGAATGAAATTTTGCACGACGTGTTTCGCTATGACTTCCAACAACTGTGCTAAATTATGTTCAAATCGGTTAATAACCTGATATAGCTGTCATATAAACCGATCTTGGGTCTTGACACTTTGAGCCTCTAGAGGGCGCAATTCTTATTCGATTAGAATGAAATTTTGCACGAAGTATTTTGTTATGATATCCAACAACTATGCCAAGTATGGTTCAAATCGGTCCATAACCTGATATAGCTGTCAAATAAACCGATTTGGGATCTTGACTTCTTGAGCCTCTAGAGGTCGCAATTATTATCTTATTTGCCTGAAATTTTGTACGACGGATCTTCTTATGACCATCAACATAAGTGTTTGTTATGGTCTGAATCGGTCAATAGCCTGATACAGCTCCCATATGTATCGATTTCTCTATTTTACTTTTTGAGCTCCCAAAGGGCGCAATTCTTATTCGACTTGGCTGACATTTTACACAGGTCTCGAATATATAATTTAATTGTGGTCGGAACCGGACCATATCTTGATATCGCTCTAACAGTAGAGCAAATCTTTTCTTTTATCCTTTTTTTTTTTGCCTAAGAAGAGATGCCTGGAAAAGAACTCGACAAATGCGATCCATGGTGGAGGGTATATAAGATTCGGCCCGGCCGAACTTAACACGCTTTTACTTCTTATTATTCATGTCAAGTGTGGTCGAAATCAGTTCAAAACTTGTTATAGCGCCCATATATAAAAAATTTCCTGATTTCACTTCTTGAACATTTCAGCAAGATGTGAACGTTTTTAACAAAACTTACTAGGCATTGAAGGAACCATTGAATTTGTTTGTTCTGAGCTTCGATCCTTTTCTTTTATGCCGTCATGGGATAGCCATGAGCATCACACAGGCTGGAACTTTATGCTCCTATCTTTGTGGTATTCATCGTTTGTCCGAGAAGCTTAGCGGGGAGCCGCCGGACGCGTCTACAAGTGGCGGATAATGAAATGCACCTTACGGAGTAGGCTGCAACTGCAGTCGCGGGCAATCAGCGGTATCGAATGTAGAGTCTGAGTAAAGGCCGGGCGGCACCGGCTCTCACTTAAATACTCATTTCCCTGTTAAAACTGCCAGGGAAACAACTACACAAAATATTATTACTCCAAACAAACAAGGTGCCCCGGATGTGTAGAATGAGCGAGAAGTCCACAGTATATATAGCCCAACACAACACACGCCCCATAATGTGGCTTTTATGGGCGCAAGACCCTAAATAGGCGGATCGGTCTATATGGCAGCTATATCCAAATCTAAACCCAACTGGCCCCAAATTGACGAAGGATGTCGAAGGGCCTAACACAACTCACTGTCTCAAATTTCGGCAAAGTCGGATAATAAATGTGGCTTTTATGGGCCTAAGACCCTAAATCGGCAGATCGGTCTATATGGCAGCTATATTCAAATCTTGAGCGATCTGTGCCAAATTGACGAAGCATGTCGAAGGGCCAAACATAACTCACTGTCCCACATTTCAGCAAAATTGGATGATAAATGAGGCTTTTATGGGCCTAAGACCCTAAATCGGCGGATCGGTCTATATGGGGACTATATTATGATATAGTCCGATATAGTCTATCTTCGAACTTAACCTGCTTATGGACAAGAAAAAATTCTATGAAAAGTTTCAGCTCAATATCTCCATTTAGAAAGACTGTAGCGTGATTTCAACAGACAGACGGACGGACATGGCTAGATTGTTTTAGATTTTTACGCTGATCAAGAATATATATGCTTTATAGAGTCGGAAATGGATTTCTCGATGTATTGCAAACGGAAAGACAAAATGAATATACCCCGATCCTTCGGTGGTGGGTATAAAAATACTTGAACATTGAAATAAAAATACAATCAGTTCGGAAGAGTTTCAAGCGACTACAGTTACTATTATCGAAAATGGTCACCCACTTTCAGTTTCATCGGTGTACAGTCCATCATGATATACATACATGCAAAGACCTTAAAAATTCGCACAGTTATAGATTCACCATCTAGACCCCAATTACAACACCGCATCCAAAATTTCAGCCAAATCGGACAAAGAGTGCGGCTTGCAAGGACTCAAGAAGTTAAATAGGGAGATCGGTTTATATATCTGCTTATAGACCGATTTGGACCGTACTTGGCACCGCTATTGAAAGTCATAATGGAACACTACATTCAAAATTTCAGCCAAATCGGATAGGAATTGCGCCCTCTAGAGGCTCAAGAAATCAAGACTCCAGATCGGTTTATATGACAGCTATACCAGATTTTGGACCACACCTAGCACAGTTATTGGAAATCATAACAAAACACTTCGTGCATTTCAGCCAAATCGGCCAAGAATTGCGCCCTTTAGTGACTCAAGAAGTCAAGATCCAAGATCGGTTTATATGGCAGCTATATCAAAACATGGACCGATATGGCCCATTTTCGTTTCGTGCAAAATTTCAAGAGGCTTACTTTATTCCTTTGAAAGTTAGAGCGCTTTTGACAGGCACACGGATGGAAGGGCATGGTTAGATCGATTTAAAATGTCATGACGATCAAGAATATGTAGACGTTGTGGGGCCTCAGTGGAATATTTGGAAGAGTCACAAACAGAATGACGAAATTAGTATACCCCAATCCTATGGTGGAGGGTATAAAAATCGTTCATCATCTACATGATGGGGGAGGGTATTTATTATTCACAAAGTGACAGACTATTAATATATTTCTCTTCTTTATTTCAGATAAAAATATATGCTTTACTGCAAAATATAAATTTCATATTTGATGAACTTGCAATATGTGAACTTGCAGAATACGCAAGAATGTGTAGGTGGTACTGGATATTAGTATATAGGTTATGGCAAAAAAAAACGAGTTGGAAATTTAGATTTGCAATGAAGATATCATCTCTGAAAATATAATCGCGCGAGTATAGCAAACATATAACCTGCTCTAGGTCCAGTTTCAATAACACATCTGCATATTAATATCTTTAAAATATGAAAGAGGCGTCATAAAAATTTATAATTTATGGCGCTTGAAGAAACCCATAACGTTAAGGGGGTGTCTTATAATTTATAGATTTAATTTTTACAATCGATAAACTGGCGAAACTATTTTATTGCGCTAACTAGTCTGCAGAAGCTGAAATAAAAATAGCATGAGAAGCTTCAGGGACACTTCAAAACATTAATGCATGGATAGCATTGATGAGTTTCATGGCGTATCATTTTTAGGCATATAGTGAAATGAAGCCATTAACGTTTGACCCTCGATTCCCTTGTCCGATTTTCATTAACTAATATATATTCATTATTTAGAGCATTTATATTGACGTAGGAATTTTTTCAATATTTTTTTTTTTAATTAAAAAAATTTTGGAAAAATTTATAAACAAGTAAAAGCGTGCTAAGTTCGGCTTGGCCGAATCTTATATACCCTTCACCATGGATCGCTTTTGTAGAGTTCTTTTCCCGATATCTCCTTTTAGGCAAACAAAGGATAAAAGAAAATAATTGATTTAATATTGAAGCTATATCGAGTTATAGCCTGATTCGGACCATAATTGAATTGAATGTTGGAGGCCATAGCAGATGTCATTGTGTAAAATTTCAGCCAAGTCGAGTAAGAATTGCGCCCTTTATGGGGTCAAGAAGTAAAATAGAGAGATCGGTTTATATGGGAGCTGTATGTGTCGGTTTATATGGCAGCTATATCAGTTTATGAACCGATTTGAACTAATCTTAGCACAGTTGTTGAAAGTCATAACAAAACAAGCAAAATCGTTTAATAATTGCGGCCTGTAGTGACTCAAGAAGTCAAGACCCAATATCGGTTTATATGGTAGCTATATCAGGTTATTAACCGATTTAGCCGATATTTAGAATTTAGACCATAGTGGCATGGGGCGGATTAATATCTGCACCCTCTTTTCAACCTAACCTAACATACTTTTTCGATACCAAATTGAAATGGTGTAACTTAGGGTTTTAGTGTTTT
Organism: Stomoxys calcitrans; assembly: GCF_963082655.1. Lineage (NCBI taxonomy): Eukaryota > Metazoa > Arthropoda > Insecta > Diptera > Muscidae > Stomoxys > Stomoxys calcitrans. The sequence goes on from NC_081553.1 coordinate 106,959,479, forward strand.
TAAGCATATACATTAGGGTGGATCGATTTTTTTATGAAGCTTAGCAAAAACGTAAACCACATACAATTCTAAGAAGTTTCTCCTATAAAACCATGTATCTAAAATGAAATCCTAATTCGCGCCACTCGACTTCAAAATTTTTTTTCCTGATCTTGCGATGTACGATATTTGATATTTAATATTCTTATTATCAAGCTACAGTTTGCATTAGTTCTTCGATTATCGTAAATTTTTGCACAAGTCTTGAACGTCCTGATGGAATGATCGGATGAAAATTATGGCTACGAGAGCCTAAAAGTTTCATATCTGTTGAAATATATGGGAGCTATATCTAAAACTGAACGGATTTTGATAAAATTATGCCCACAGGTTGGAACATTAAATAGAACGTCTTGTAGATAATTTTGTATAGATCGAACCATAATTGTGGCTACTACAGCTTTAAACGGCCACACCGGATGAAATATATATATGGGTGCTATATCTAAATCTTAACCGATTTTGTTCAAAATGTATAGCATTCGTCCTTGGAACAAGAAAGTGACTTGCGCAAAATTTTACGATAATCGACAACATATGCGACCTGTACCTTGATCACAAGAATATCAAATATCGAAAGAACAGCAAAAACAAGTAAAAGTTCGGACGGGCCGAATCTTATATACCCTCCACCATGGATCGCTTTTGTCGAGTTCTTTTCCCGCCATCCCTTCTTAAGCAAACAAAGGATAAAAGGACAGATTTGCTCTGCTATTAGGGCGATATCAAGATATGGTTAGATTCGGACCAATTATATGTTAGAGACCTGTGTAAATGTCAGCCAATTCGAATAAAAATTGCGCCCTTTGGGGGGATCGATATGGCCCATTTACAATACCAACCGACCTACACTAATTAGAAATTTTTGTGCAAAATTTCAAGCGGCTAGACTTACTCCTTCGGAAGCTAGCGTGCTTTCGACAGACAGACGGACGGACATGGCTAGATCGACATAAAATGTCACGACGATCAAAAATATATATACTTTATGGGGTTTCAGACGAATATTTCGAGTTGTTACAAACAGAATGACAAATCAACCCGCCCTAATATACATATTTTCATGGTAGAAGATTATAATTTTTAACTTGTTACAAAAGTGGTCGCTTATTTATAAGCGAAACCATATTTAAATATGCTTTAAATTTAACAAAGTTTGCTAACCGACCGACTACTATATTTCAAAATACGTTTTAATCTAATTAGCAGCTTAGACTAACTGCCTTACGGGGATTTCTTTGAAGCAGTTCCTAGATTTCTGCGGAAAAATACGATTTTTATACCCACCACCATAGGATGGGAGGTATATTCATTTTGTTATTCTGTTTGTAACTCCTCGAAATATTCGTGTAAGACCCCGTAAAGTATATATATTCTTGATCGTCATGATATTTTAAGTTGATCTAGCCATGTCCGTCTGTCTGTCTGTCCGTCCGTCTGTCCGTCCATCCGTCCGTTCGTCCGTACTTCTGTCTGTCCGTCCGTCTGTCCGTCCGTCTGTCCGTCCTTCCGTCCGTCTGTCTGTCGAAAGCACTTTAACTTTCGAAGGAGTACAGCTATCCGCTTGAAATTCTGCACAAATACTTCATATAAGTGTAGGTCGGTTGGGATTGTAAATGGGTCATATCGGTCCATGTTTTGATATAGCTGCCATATAAACCGATCTGGGATCTTGACTTCTTGAGCCACTAGAGGACGCAATTCTTATCCGTTTTGGCTGAAATTTTGCATGAGATGTTTCGTTATAGATTCTAACAACTGTGCCAATTATGGTCCAAATCGGTTTATAACCTGACATAGCTGCCATATAAACCGATCTGGGGTCTTGACTTCTTGACTTGACCTCTAGAGGGCGCAATTCCTATCCGATTTGGCTGAAATTTTCATGAGGTGTTTTGTTATGACTTCCAACAACTGTGCCAAATATGGTCCAAATCGGTCTATAACCTGACATAGCTGCCATATAAACCGATCTGGGATCTTGACTTCTTGAGCCTCCAGAGGGCTTAATTATTATCCGATTTGGCTGAAATTTTATACAACGACGTCTTCCATGACCTTTAATATACGTGTCAACTATGGCCTGAATCAATCTTCAGCCTGATACAGCTCCCATATAAACCGATCTCCCTATTTTACTTTTCGAGCCCCTAAAAGGCCCAATTCTTATTCGATTTCGCTGAAATTTTACACATAGACTTCTACTGTGGTCTCCAACACTCATTTCAATTAGCATAGCAATTCTTTTCTTTCGTCCTTTATTTGTCTTAAAAGCGAAAGAACTCGACAATTGCGATCAATGGTGGAGAGTATATAATATTCGGTCCGGCCGAACTTAGCACGCTTTTACTTGATATGTTTGCAATTAACATACGTTTGTGTTGATTTTAAACACATTTTGTTTATGACTTACTAAATCTTTGGTATGAGATTTTCTGAATATTTATAAAAATACTTTTTTAAAACGTATAAATTACTTTGTTTTGAAATATTTTATTCAAATGTTTTATAAAATGGTACACTAATCAAGTCACGAGGTGTAAGTAACGATGCAAAGGAGCAACATGGGGCATCATGGGCGTTAAGCAGTTCCTTGATTTCTGCGAAAAAATACGATTTTTTTAAATTTGCAATTTAGCATGTGTTTGGGTTGATTTTAAATACATTTTGTTAATGACTTACTAAATCTTTGGTGTGAGTTTTTTTGAATATTTATAAAAATGCTAGTTTAAACCTATAAATAACTTTGCTTTGAAATATTTTATTCATATGTTTCATAAAATAGTGCACTAATCAAGTCGCAAAGGTGTAACGATGCAAAGGAGCAGCATGGGGCGTCAAAAGTGTGTATGTATGAGAGCCATGCGTTATAATCGGTTAAAACTCTCCGCTCCATAGTAGTGGCTACCGTTGCATTCCATGCATACCGCCCGGTTCATTGGCTTTTGTGTGACTAACCTCATTTCTCTTCTATTTTTGTCATACTTGTCATATCATTTTGAAGATGCAAATGCAAAAATTTGTCGAGATCTTATCGGATGCATGAGAAACGGCTACATAATTGGTGTTAATGTTGACACTCGTCTTGAAATTTTGACTTAGAGTAGATTATTCTATTCAAGTTGAAGTCATAAAATGTATATCGTTTCTAAATTTTGCATTCTGACTTTACACTGAAAGAAAATGGGAGAGTATGGTTCAAAAATTCCATTCATATTTGTAGACATCGGCATTCATCGACTAAAAGAAGAGATTCTCGTTTCTAGAACATTTTTTAACATTTTAAAAAAAAGTGTCCTTAAAAAAACAAAAAAAATTCTGCCCATTTTTTTTTTCTTGCAAAAATCCCCAAACTACCCCTTCCTGGCATAGATAGTTTCGAAATCGGATTTTTTTAGTTAATTTACTGTAGAGGTTACAAATACTGTTGGGTGCATGTATGGGTTAAGGGAATATATGGTGTAAAAAAACATAAACCCAAATGAGGGATTTGGGCTTCGGAATTTAAGAACTCGAGCGATTTTTCCTAATTTTTTAATAAAAAAATGCTTATTTTCAAGTTCATATAGCACACGTTTATGTTAACATATCTAATTAAAATTTCACTTAAAATGCATCTACTATGTCCCCTAAAACAAAAGAAAACAAGTAGAAATGCATTAAGTTCGGCCGGGCCGAACTTTGGATACCTACTACCTCGGGTATATATGTAAATCCCATTTCGTCACAATCCGGTGAAAATTGGATAACTTAAGCAACCTAATTCGGCACGGACATTGGGTGGTCTAATACATATGTCCCTAATCAATTTTGTAGAACAAAATGTTGGCCTTATTGGCAGATATATCCAATTATAAAACAATCTGATATATCGTGGGGCTCAGAAAAACTCACTGCTTTAAATTTCAACGAAATCGGGTGATAAATAAAGCTTTTTTGGACTTCAGTCCCCTTATCGACAAAACGGTCTATATGGCAGCTATATCTAAATAAAGTCCGATCTGAACCATATTTAGTTCGGATGTTGGGAGGTCTTAACCTACTCACTGTTTCAAATTTCAGGGAAATCGGGTAATAAATAAAGCTTTTATTGGCTTCAAACCCCTTATCGGCAGATTGGTCTATATGACAGCTATATCTATATATAGTTCGATCTGAACCATATTTAGGTCGGGTATCAAGAGGCTAAAAATAAGTCAGTGTTTAAAATTTTAGCGAAATTGGTTAAAAAATAAATCATTTATGGGCTTCAGACCCTTTATCAGCAGATCGGTCTATACGACAGCTGACATATCTAAATATAGTCCGATCTGTACCATATTTGGGTCGGGTGTTGGGAGGCTTAAGACTGCGCACTTTTCCAAATTTCAGCAAAATCGGATAAAAAATAAAGCTTTTATAACCTTCGGACCCTTTATCGGGAGATCGGTCTATATGGCAGCTATATCTAAATATAGTCCGATCCGAACCATATTTGGGTCAAATATCGGGAAGCTTAAAATAACCCACTGTTTCAAACTTCAGTGAAATCGGGTAATAAATAAAACGTTTATGGCCTTCAGAACCTTTATCGGGAGATCGGTCTATATGACAGATATATCTAAATATAGTCCGATCTGAACCGTGTTTACATCAGATGTCGGGAGGCTTGAAATAACCCATTATTTGAAATTTCAGCAAAATCGGGTAATAAATAAAGCTTTTATGTACTTTAGACCCTTTATCGGGAGATCGGTCCACATGACAGCTATATCTAAATATGGACCGATCTAATCCATATTTAGGTCAGATGGCGGGAGGCTTAAAATAACTTACTGTTGCAAATTTCAGGGAAATCGGGTAAAAAATAAAGCTTTTATGGTCTTCAGACCCTTTATCGGGAGATCAGTCTATATGGTAGCTATATCGAAATATAGTCCGATCTGACCCAAATTTGGGTCAGCTGTCGGGAAGCCTTAAACTACTCACTGTTTCAAATTTCAGAAAAATCGGATGAGACCGTATCCGCCAGCTTCGAACCCATAACCGAAAACGACGATGCGCTCAGTTTACACGAGGAGCTTCCGACAACAAGACGTTCGCTATCTATTCGAAACATCATTCTTTGCACGCAACGACAACTGACACCTTCCACCAAGGATCACCAAAAGTTTCCGATCAAAATTAAATTGACTGCCGTCGGTAACCGCACGGAACTAAAGCACCAAAAAGGGGCGCTTCAATATGCTAGGTCCTCATCGTCGAGAGTACAACAACCGAGCAGCCAATAATACCCATAAACTTACCCATTCTCCAAGAGACGCTTCTACAGCCGTACGCTTGTTAATAAATGCCAAAGACGATGACCTGCAAATGCTAATGCTGCAAATGCAATAGATGGCAACGGCATACTTTACTTGACTGACCTGACTGCTTGATAAAAGCACTTCTTATCCCGATGATATAACAGCGTAGTGGCAAACCATTGCCAACGCAATGGAAAATACCGCGAAGTCCGTATCTGGGTACTGGAAGCCTCCCCCAAGAAACCCATGGTACGACCAAAAGTGTTGAGATGCTACTGAAGCTATAAATGCCGCATGCAGAGGTACCCTGCAATCAAGGTATGGGGAGAAGTGGAAAGAGGAGAAACGTCTATTCCTTAGAAAGAAAAAGGAAATGGAAAGATGTGAGAGTGCGGGAATTTAGATGTACAGGAGTCAGAAGGAAGTCCGGGAATTCTACCAAAGAAGCAAAAATCTAATCGATGGCTTTGGCACATCCTCCTGCAGAAGCAAAAAAGGAAATTTGATAACTAATCCATAAAGTGTGCTGACGATATGGAAAGAGCATTTTACCCAGCTGGTAGCGTCTGACGATATCAGCGAAGAGGATACCACAGAACCAATCTCTAATGATGGTGTAGAATGTTTACCTCGTAGACAGCATGAGGTTCAAGTAGCAGTGACCAGACTAAACAACAACAATGCAGCAAGAGACGATGAGTTGCCCGCTGAACTATTTAAAACCCAGAGGCGACATGCTGATAAGGCGTATGCCTCAGTTTGTCTGCACGATCTAGCTAGAAGAACGAATACCCGATTATGGGATCCTGAGCACACTATGTCTAGAACACAATACAAACTGTACGGTGTGAAGTATTCAAACAGCGAAGTAATTGGGCCTTATCCATGTGGGTTTAGATATGGTAAATCCACCATAGACTAGATATTTGTACTGCGCCAAACGGTTCCATTGAACCAAAAATGAGCTTCGTCGCTCAATAGAAGAAGCGAGCGATAAATTTTCCTAGCAGAGTACGCATTTTGATTATAAAATTCAATAATTTGCAAGCATTGTTCGTTTGCAAGACAATTCATGGTTTAATTATAAAGCAAACAGAAGATGTTTGAAACTGAAACAAAACACGAAACATGCGTGGGCTGTTTAAACCAGTGTTGTCAAAAAGATAATGGCTAAAAAATTACCCTTTACATTCGAGCAGATACATAAATTGGGGAACAACAACCGAAAGCAATAACACCAATTCTGAAACAAAGAGAATAATATTGGCGGACAGATGCTACTTCGGTTTAAGCAAGTAGTTTGGAAAAAAGACATTTCTCGACAGATACTAGCCATGTTTGTATATGGTTTGGACATGTATACTTGTGAAAGCAGACGAGGCAGTGCTTAGAGTGTTTGAGGGAAATATTCTTTGTAAAATTTATGGTCGGTTGCGCTGAATGAAGAAGCTCCAGCGAAGAAGTCTTTTGAAGGCTATTCCTGTGGTACACCCAAACAGGGACGAATAAAAGCCAGTTGGAAAGATCAAGTGGTGAAAGACAACTCGAAACTTGGTGTCAGAGATTTTAGAAAAAAACGCAGAGCATCGAGGTGCTTGTAACGCTGTTCTAAGTTCGGCTAATGGAACAAATGTTCTGTCATAGCCAATAAAAGTTAAGTAAAGTAATACCTTAAACCTAGAGTTCGGACTATGTATCCAAATATAATCCCATAAGAACCTACTCAGTACGGATCTCGAAGGGCCTTATATAATTTACATTGACAAATTTCATCAAAATCCGTTAATACGATGAACATAAGAACTTATATCGGAATATCGATCTATATCCGATATAAGATAAAGTCGGATTTATCGCATAGAGGCTATGCTGTTCTCCATTCTTTTCTTGCTCAATATAGGTATCGTGTTGTTGCTCTACAGTTTTCTCCATAGGACATTAGCTGTCCTACCGACAGTCTTTTTATTCCACGGTCTCCTCTCCATATTTCGATATGTTGCAAACGGAGTGACCAAAACGCAATGTCAGAAATTTTATGATTTTCACAGATTTCTTAAGATTTCCTCAATATCCGCGTCGTCTTTTCGCTGTACTATTTCCCCATAGGACATTTGCTGACCTTCCGACAACGTTTTTTCCACTGGTCCTTACCCGCTCGACACCCAAATGATAAGGATCGTACCAAAAGTAGCGTAAGCGTTAATCTCTTTTTTTGTAGAACAGCACGATTTGTGATTTTCCCTCTAGTTTGTTGTCGTCCTTAAAGCCATTTCAATATTCATGAGTACGATTGAAGTTGTTGATCTCGTTTTAGCACAATACCCGTCCGCGCATTCCGTGATCGCCTGAAAGATAGTGTTGTAGATCTACAATGTAGACATCCAATCTCGTTCTCTCCCCAAGCGTGAACTTTAATGTATAGCAACAGCCAGGTTGGATTTTTGCTAGGGTTTCTCTATTCCATTCCTGCATCTACCACATTAGACCCAAACCGAGTTATTAGACCCTAGTCTAGTCAGATATGTGGTTCCTGACCTTTTCCCCTGTGGCCCCCAGTATTAAATTCTATCTGATATTGAGATCTTTCTACATAAGAAGTGTGGATCCTTGGATTGACTTATGTCCAACTTCCTAGTGAACTGCCCGTTCGTTACTCTTTTCTCAGGGATAACTCTGGAACCCCCTCGGCCTGGTTTAGAAATATGCCTTTGAAAAGACCCTTTTTTACTCTCTTCAACAAGTTTTCTGTACGTGATCAATTCATTGGAGTCCTCTCAACTATAGTACGCTCCATGGTTTGGTAGGCGCAAAGAACCATTGGATCTTTTTCCCTTAAATGTTTTATTACATCGTCTGATGTCACGCTGGCTTATAAATCTTCTCGACAAGGGTTCTTAGTAATAAAGCCCTCGGAGTTGCATAACCTGCCTTGCGGGGCTTTAACATGTATACTTCCCAATTATGATACCACAGTAACGACAGACCAGATCTCTGGTGGTAGGTTGCTCGGTATGCCAAAAGGCTACAGTTGCATATATGTGGAGGGGAAACTGAGGAAGATCTTAGACTGCGATTGCTATGTTTGAGAAACTTCACTGATGGTCAAAATATGAGTAAAAATCGGGATTTTCAAGGGACCATTGCTCCCTTAAAAATCCGCCTCGTCCAAAATCCTCCTACTCCAAGAATTCCTCTTCCTTAATAGCCCCCAAAACCGAAAAATAGTCCGATTGAGGTTATATGGGACTTAATTGAAAGGTATTTGGGTTAAGAGCAACAATGAGTTTTCTAAATTCGGAGACCGCTCCATCCCAAATAATTTTCAAAATAACCCAGATGAAAATCGCCAAAATGGACGTGGGTCAATTAGGATAATATGGGACTAAAGTACGAACCTTTTATACGAATTTTGCAACAAATATCTGGCGTTCTGCCGAAGCAATTCCTCTAACGAAATGGCATCGATCGAGGCATTATGGGATTAAAAGATTATGGCAATAGGGATGAAAAGTACCCATGACCTTGAACCAGACCTTGCAAAGGGACCTATTGTCGTTATGTACGGACTAAGCGGCGGGAGTTTAGGGTGGTTCTTATCCCGAAAGCCGGAAAACCGAGCCATTCTCTTCCCAAGGACTACAGGCCAATAATACTCTCATGGTCTCTAATGGGAGATGGTCAGTGCGTAGGCGGTGGTGAGCTGGGAGTCTGTGGATGGTTTTTGGATTTCCAGGAGACCCTGGCTTCTGGCCAGCTGTTGACCGGAGGAGGATGAGGTAGTTGTTGGCCCGTTCAACGTGGGACGCGCTAAAATCTTCAACACGCTGTCATGCATGCGAAGAGGCGGCGCACCCATGCTTGGCATCAGGCGAGTGTATACTTGACTAAGTATGGGTGAGCGGTGCTTGCGTGGGGGCATGATGGATAGATGCTTGCTCCCTGCTCTTTTCCTATATCATTTCATATCTCTATCTATTTCATATCTCTCCATCTCCCTGTCTCCCCTTTGGACTGAACGGGAGTGCAGTGTATTTCATCATCTTCGTATATTGCTTTTCTTGCTAGGATGTCACAATGGGCTGAACTGGCCACCGAGTGAACTCTTCTTTCGGGGTAGGCTACCCATTCAACCTAGTTGACATATGCATGTATGCATTAGGGAACATCTCGATCCTTCAATGGTATGCGGCTATTAGCATGCGTATACTAAGGTTCGTTCGGTTAATAGCGCATTTCATGATGTGTTTGGCTACATCGAGGGGGCCTTCTTGGACATAGAACGGACTTTTTTTAATCACGTGAAGTTGGAGTTCATACATGGCGCTGTGGTGAACATGAAGGTCCCGCCTTCTCTGGTAAATTGGTTTGATACCATGCTAAAGGCCGGATTATCAAGGCATCACTGGCGATGGGCTCGATAAGGAATTTTGTAACCAGAGCAACTCCGCAAGATTTTATCTCCTCTAATGTGGCTTTTAGTGACCAATGGGATTCTGATGTCATTCGAGGATAAAGGTTGCCTTCGCTTCGTTTCCTCTTTTCTATTACCGGACAACGAGTTTGGCATAAATGCCAGAAGATTGAATTGGAACTTTTCACCAGGATGAGGGAGCTTAATGCTTTTAAGGGATCTGTACTGGATAGGGTAGAGCCACCGCTCTCTTCGACGATCAAGTAATTGGGTGATATTTTTGACCAAAAACTAAGTTAAAGAAGAAACGTCGACGAAGGGGTCAAAAGGCCACTGAATGCGCTCTACTCTTGTACCAACTGGATATGAAGGAAATGGTTGCTATGGCCGAGTACAGTGGACTGGATTTTTTCGGCGGCCGTTTCGCTAATTCCTACCTGTGGCTGTTAGGTGCGGCACAAAGTTCTGGTCAACTGTGCCCTTCCCAGGATGATCGAGAAATTGCAGGTTATCGCGGCAGATCGAGGTGAAGTTACCCGTGAGTGACGCTGAATGCCGCTGCGCCTATATGTTGGGTGTGTGTTAACAAAAATGGGCATGCGACTCAGGGGGTCATGTAAATGATGCTCCTCGAACTTAGGATATTTTTCTGTTCTGCGGGGGTATGGTGATGCCGCTTGAAGGCATGCTATATGCGGCGAAATTTTGTACCACGGAGGTCTTTCCTTGTTCTTGTTGGGTTGGAAGTCATTTTCCCAAAATGTTATATCTAGGTTGGAAGCACCTTACTCTTCCTGTGACCTTCTGTATACACGGATGCGTCTAAACTGGATGGGAGCATTGGAGCAGGAGTCTTTGTTGAATTACTTGGAACCACGAAATCCTATAGTCTTCCGGACGGGTGCAGCGTTTTTCAGGCGTAGGTTTTCGCCAACCTGAAGGCACTGAAGACGATGTTGATGCGGAAGCTGCCGCCATATCAAACTGCCGCGATATACCTGGTTTTGGCGGCAGGTTTTGGCGTCGGGTTGGGTGAGATCGAAGCCGGTTAGAAGGTACAAATAGCTTCTTCAATCCAGGGGAAAGGCTGTCAGTCTCTGCTGGTCCCAGGCTGTCAAGTTGTGGTGGAGAACGAAGTGGCCGACGAGCTGGCTTGGAATCGATATCTTGCTATGGTATCAGTGAGACCTCCACTGTGCGAGATTCTTGGCAGGGTGCCTGCGCGAATAAATGCTGGTGGGCTGGTGGCTAGGTCCTAAAGGAACTGTGGTCGAGTGTTTTGCGAAAAAGCACGTTTTTCATCTGGGGCTGAGAATGTATGACCTAGAACTGCTAATAGGAGTCCTAAATGGGCGCGAGAAGAGGGAGATTTCCGCAGCATGTGTGATAACTTGAGGAGTGGGAGATGCATCGACGGTCGAGAACCGGTTATGTTTCTTCCCTACAATTGCGAGGAAAATGTAGAAAAATATCCATTAGGTATCTAAAGTTCTGCCAGGTTTTTGATGTGGTTCTACTTGTTTGATTTCGTTCTGTAGAAACTTTCTTACTTTTGTCCTTTGTCATAGTCTTCGATTTGAAGCTATCCTGGAAGAGGATTATGGACGAAAGAAGCCATAAGGTATTGTACGCTTTTCACTCCTGCAGGAGGATGTTCGGTAAGAAGTGGGGGATGAAACCCAAGATGATTTATTGGATGTATACGGCTGACCTATGGAGCACTGGTATGGTGGAGGGCCGTGGAAAAGAGGACTCGTCCGAGGGAAGGTCCAATGACTGGCATGCGTTATAGTCACAGGGGGACTGAGGTCCGAACCGCAGGTAGGTCTGGAAACGATGCTGTATATGCAATCCATTGGGGCTTATATTCGGAACTGCGCCGCCAAGGTTGTGCTAAGCTAGCTCGGCATGCCGAAGGAGGACAGCTAGGGACACATTTCCATTATAGATGCTATGGATACGAATGGTAGAGGGTAGGATCTTCGACTATCGGCACCGATACCGACTGGGATAAGGGCATTCAGAATTGGGGGTCTACTCTGAAGCACTAAATATTGATATGTCTCTGAGACTACCGGAAGAGTGTACGGACTTTTGGGCAGAGGTCTGTGCTATTACAGCAGCAGTAAGAAAGAAAGATTCATCGCCCTCAAAACTCAGAATTTATGCGGACAGTATGGCGGCGCTCAAGGCCTTGGGTTCGAGGAGGGTGAGGTCGATGTGCGTCTCAGATTGAATGGAGCCCCTGGATAGGCTCAGAGTCCACGATGTGACGCTGGTATGGTTTTCTAGACATGAAAAGATTCCAGGAAATCAGGGTGCGGACGAATGCGCCAGGAGGGTTATGTCTGCGCCGGGCGAACCAGTCACCAGACTTGCCTACGTGCCATTTGTCGAGCTACTGAACAATGTAGAAGAGATTGCCTGAGCGGCGTCGTTGGCAAGATTGGACTCGGCCGATGGTTGCCTGTCAGCTATGGCGCTCTGTCCTGTCATCCACCGGAGGAGGACGAGGGAGACACTGGCGTTCGATTAGAGGTTCGATGAGTACCTTAACAGGGGTCATAACCGGACTCTATGCCATTGGCCTCATGGCTGTGCGTATGGGAATACCGCACTATGGCTTCTGCAGAGATTGCCTTGATGAGGATGGGGAGAGGGCTATTGAGCACTCGCTATGTTCATGTCCGGATCTGCGACGCAAGCACTCGTTTCTGGGAAAGGTTCGTCTGCGATCTGGGTGATCTTGCGAACGCTCTGTCCTATCGTCCACTGGAGGAGGACGAGGGAGACACTGGCGTTCGATAAGAGGTTCGATGTCCGGGTCATAACCGGACTCTATGCCATAGGCCACATGGCTGTGCGTATGGGAATATCGCACAATGACTTTTGCAGAGGTTGCTTTGATGAGGATGGGGAGAAGGCTATCGAGCACTCGCTATGTTCATGTTCGGATCTGCAACGACGCAGGCTCTCGTTTCTGGGAAAGTGGTTCGTCTGCGATCTGGGTGATCTTGCGAACGTACCTTTGGAAGATCTCTTCAGTTTTATTGACGGGAGGCTCTCGTTTCTGGGGAAAGCGGTTCGTCAGCGATCTGAGTGATCTTGCAAACGTACCTTTGGGAGGTCTCTTGAGTTTTATTGCCGGGACGGAATGGATCTGCAGCGACGCAGGCTCTCGTTTCTGGGGAAGCGGTTCGTCTGCGATCTGGGTGATCTTGCGAACGTACCTTTGGGAGGTCTCTTGAGTTTTGTTGCCGGGACGGAATGGATCTGCAGCGACGCAGGCTCTCGTTTATGGGGAAGCGGTTTGTCTGCGATCTGGGTGATCTTGCGAACGTACGTTTGGGAGGTCTATTGAGTTTTGTTGACGGGAGGTTCTCGTTTCTTTGGAAGCGGTTCGTCTGCGATCTGGGTGATCTTTGCGAACGCACCTTTGGGAGGTCTCTTGAGTTTTGTTGACAGGAAGGAATGGTTCCGACGAGGGGTGGCATAAGCTCAGGCGGACGAATGTGCCAGGAGGGTTTTGTCTGCGGCGGGCCAACTAGTCACCAGATTTGCCTACGTGCCATCTGTCGAGCTACTGAACAAAGTAGAAGAGATTGCTTGAGCGGTGTCGTTGGCAAGATGGGACTCGGCGGATGGTTCCCGGCCAGCTAGGGCTATGTTCATGTCCGGGTCTGTAAGGACGAAGGCTCTCGTTTTTGGGAAAGCGGTTCGTCTGCGATATGGGTGATCTTGCGAACGTGCCTTTGGGAGGTCTCTTGAGTTTTATAGACGGGTCGGAATGGTTCCGACGAGGGGTGCCATAAGCTCCATCAAAGACAAATACGTGCTTGCATGAGGTATGGCGTTTTATCCCTCACACTGGATATGTTGCTAGGTCTCAAATCTTCTTTCTCTTCTACTTCTTTCTAAGTATTTATAACAATGGGCCAAACTGGCCTACGAGTGAACTAACCTTTGACGGGCAACCCATTCAAACTAACCTAACTTAACCTTTATCCTTTGTCACATGAAGAAGGCAAAAAACTCTCTTTTCTCTAAAAGCTTCTATGGGAACACCTGCTGTGACTCTTGGCAAGGGCCACCCAAGAATTCAATAAATTTCAAATTAACTCAAAGATTTATATCAATGGAGCTGTGAGAACCGAAAGATTTTACATTTGAATGGGATTAGGTGTAGTAAGTACAAGGACGGATAAACGGAAACAATAGACAAACCTGGTTTGTAACAAAATTAGCTTTATTGTGTACAATACGGTTATTGTTATTAATTTAATTTTTTGTTGTGTTTTTGTCAATCAACTTTTTTATTCTTTCAGTGTAATTTAGCCCTCATCTTAAAACCTGGGCAATATATTTGGACCAGTTTTGTTTTTTTTTGACTCAGCTTCATCGTCAGACATCATCCTTGGATTGTGTTGTAGAATATATCTGAATATTGATTAGTTTATGCCTATATCGAATTGTTGTTATGCATATGTATTGTCATAAATAGATTTGCTCATCAGCCAGTGGCCACTATATCAGATGCTTGGAGCAACCAATTTGTGCTGCTGGGGGACGATTGGATGAGTGTAGTTTGTTTTCATTTTTTTGAAGTTGTTTTTGCCCAAACTTTACTGCCTAAAATCACAGAGTGAGACCCAAACTAATGAATGAATAAATAATCATATATCTGAATATGAATTCTATCAATAAGGCCCGCCGGCAATACCGGGCGATCGAATCTTTTCAACGATTTGCGAAAATTAATTCGCTCGAAAACGCACGAATATCAGAGCTTGATTTACGCATTTGTTACACTTTTGATTGTTTCTTTACTTTTAAGAAAATAGTAAATGGGCGATCTATCACCGCCGAAGCGCGCCGAAGTATAAAACCAAATGCATTGGATAGATTAAATCATTCTAAGAAAATCTTAGATTAGACCAAGAAGTGGATTAAGCGAACAAAATGCGTGCCTTTATCGTTTTGTCTTTGGTAGCTGTGGCCTGTGCCCAATACAATTATCAGCCTGGCAGCGGCAATGGCGGTGGTGTTGGTGGAGGAGTTGGAGGAGGCTTCAGCGGTGGTAGTGGTGGAGTTGGTGGAGGATTTAGCGGCGGTAGCTCTGGCGGTGTTGGTGGAGGATTTGGCGGCAGCAGCTCCGGTGGAGTTGGTGGAGGCTTCGGCGGTGGCAGCTCTGGCGGCGTTGGAGGAGGATTGGGCGGTGGCAGCTCTGGAGGCTTCGGCGGAAATGGTGTAGGCGGTGGCAGCTCGGGAGGTTTCGGCGGAAATGGTGTTGGCGGTGGTTCATCCGGCCTCGGTGGCGGAAATGGCTTTTCTGGTTCTCCTTCCCAAGGCTCTCCTTCGGGCGGTTTCGGTGGAGATTTTAACAATGGCCCCTCTGACTTTGGATCCTCAGTTCACTCCGCTCCCGCGTCTGTTGCTGCTGCGCCCGTCGACAATCAATTCATCACCTATACCGTAGATGAGAATGACTTCCATGATCCTGAAGCTGAGCGTAAGGCCGCTTCATTGAAGGCTGCCAGTCGTGTTGTTTTCATCCGTGGACCCTCCAACAAGGGTCTTGAAGATGCCATCCTCAACTTGAGCAAGAATGCTGCTCCTCAAACCGCCATCTATGTGCTCAACAAACAAACCGATTTCGCCGAATTGGCCAACAAGTTGAACACTGCCAATGAGAACAACAACAACCGCCCTGAGGTTCACTTTGTCAAATACCGCACCCCCGAAGATGCTGCCAATGCCCAGGCTGCTATTCAAGGTCAATATGATGCTTTGGGCGGTAGCTCAAAGACCATCAATGGTGGTGTTGCTCCCAGCTTGAATTTTGCTTCTCAAGCTCCAGCTGGTGCTACTTATCAGCCATCCGCTCCAGCTAACTCCTACTTGCCAGCATCTGTTTTGCGTTTGCTCCGCCACTAAGTGTTTGACAGAGAGCGAGAGAGAGAGAGTTAGACGATTAAGGCATAGGCAATTTCTTGTAAGACTGAAACAAATGAAATTGTTGTTACATTGTTATCGAATTTGTTACTGAAAAGTTAATTAATTTTAAAGAAATAAATATTTGTTAGTTAAAATTTATATTCGCAGATGTTTTACTATGGACAAAGAGGCTGATTTACACGTAATACGGTTTACTAGTTGACAATCAAACAAGTAAATATCGGCATCTTGTGTATTTACCACAAAAATGTACCTCTTGCTTCACAAGGGCAAAAATTTAGGCTTATAGGTGCTAAAATCAAAATATCAAAGCTTTTTCGAAATCTAAAAAATATTGCATATTAGCAATCCCCAAAGACCTGCATCAACATTCAGAAAACCAGAGTACAGAAAAAAGCGTGCTATGTTTGGCCGGGCAGTATCATATATACCCTACACCATGGATCGCATTTGTCAAATTTTTGTCTGGTTACTCTTTATAGTCAAACAACTAAAAAGACATTAAGTTCGGCCGGGCGGAACATTGGATACCCACCGCCTGAATGCGGATGTGGTAGGGCCTAACACAGCTCACTGTGTTACATTTCATCGAAATCGGGTAATAAACGCTGCTTTTATGGATCCAAGGACTAAAATCGGAAGATCGGCAGCTACATCCAACTATAAACCGATCTGAACCACACAGGGAACAGATGTCCTAACATAGGCCCTTGTGCCAAATATCAGCGAAATCGGGTAACCAACGCGCCTTTCATGGGGCCAAGACCCTAAATCGGGAGATTATTCTATATTGCAGCCTTATCCAAATATAGACCGATCTGAAACATATGGGGCACGCATGTCGAAAAGCCTAACATTGGTTACTTTACCAAATTTTAGCGAAATATGACAATAAATGCGCCTTTTATGGGTTCAATACCTTAGATCGGGAGATCGATCTATATGGGAGCTATATCGAAATTTCGGTCGATGGAGGCCATATAGAACACGGATGTTAAAGCGTCTAACTTAGCCTTCTGTGTAAAATTTCAGCATAATCGGGTAATAAATGCTCGTTTTATGAGCCCAAGACCTTAAATCAGTAGATACGTGTAGATTACTGCTATATCCAAATGCAGACTTATCCGAACCATATAATGAATGGAAAATTGGTATATATGGGGAATATGGGGATATACCATCATTTCAGCTTACCATCATCATTTCTATACCCTCCACCATAGGATGGGGATATATTAATTTCGTCATTTGACAATTAATTTTACGTCATTGTAACACCTCGAAATATGCGCCTGAGATTGATTGTCATGTTATTTTAAGTCGATCTAGCCATGTCCGTCCGTCTGTCAGTAGGTCCATCTGTCGAATGCACGCTAACTTTCGAAGCAGTAAAGCTAGCCGCTTGAAATTTAGCACAAATACTATTTATTAGTGTAGGTCAGTTGGGATTGTAAATGGGCCAAATTGGTCCCTGTTTTGATATAGCTGCCATATAAACCGATCTTGGGTATTGACTTCTTAAGCTTCAAGAAGGCGTAATTCTTATCCGATTTGACTGAAATCTTGCACGTGGTGTTTTGGTATCACTTCCAACAACTGTGCTAAGTATGGTTTACATCGATCCATGTTTTAATATAGCTGCCATATAAACCGATCTTGGGTCTTGACTTCTTGAGCCTCTAGAGGGCGCAATTCTCGTCCAATTCGACGGTTCATAACCTGATATAGCTGCCATATAAACCGATCTTGGGTCTTGACTTCTTGAGCCTCTAGAGTGCGCAATTGTCATCCGATTTGGAAAAAATTTTGTACAACGGCTTCTCCCATGACCTTCAACATACGTATCTAATGTGGTCTGAATCGATCAGTAGCTTGATACAGCCCCAACATAAACCTATCTCCCGATTTTGCTTCTTGAGCCCCTATAAGGCGCAATTCTTATCTGAAAGAACTGAAATATTACACAATGACTTCTACAATGTTCAGCACTCATTTATGGTCCGAATGGGACTATAACTTTATATAGCTCTAATAGCATAACAGTTATTATTCAATATTCTTGTTTTGACTAAAAAGTGATAAGTCGAACTAGCCATGTCCGTCCGTCTGTCCGTCCGATTGTCTGTCGGTCAAAAGAACGCTAACTTTCAAAGGGGTAAAGCTAGGCACTTAAAATTATGCACAAATACTTGTTGGGATTGTAAATGGCGCATATCGGTCCATGTTTTGGTATAGCTGCCATATAAACCGGTCTTGGGTCTTGACTTCTTGAGCCTCTAGAGTGCGCAATTCTTATCCGATTGGAATGAAACTTTGCACGAAGTATTTTGTTATGATATCCAACAACTGTGCCAAGTATTGTTCAAATCGGTCTTAACCTGATATAGCTGTCCTTTAAATTGATCTTGGGTCCTGACTTCTTGAGGCTCTAGAGGGCGCAACTCCTATCCGATTTGGCTGAAATTTTGAACGACGTATTTTATTATGACTTTCAACAACTGTGCCAAGTATGGTTCAAATCGGCCCGTAACCTGATATAGCTGCCATATAAACCGATCTGGGATCTTGACTTCTTGAGCCTCTAGAGGTCCCAATTATTATCCGATTTGCCTGAAATTTTGTACGACGGATCCTATCATGACCATCAACATACGTGTTAACTATGATCTGAATCGGTCTAAAGCCTGATAAAGCTCCCATGTAAATCGATCTCTCTATTTTACTTCCTGAGCCCCCAAAGGGCGCAATTCTTATTCGAATTGGCTGGTATTTTACACAGGTCTCCAACATATAATTTAATTTTGGTCCGAACCGGACCATATCTTGACATCGCTCTAATAGCAGAGCAAATCATTTCTTTTAGATGATGCCGGGAAAAGAACTCGACAAATGCGATCTGTGGTGGAGGGTATATAAGATTCGGCCCGGCCGAACTTAGCACGCTTTTATTTGTTTATACTCACCACTATACGATGGGGGTATACTTACCTAGTCATTCCGTTTGTATCACCTCGAAATGTTGATCTAGGACTCCATAAAGTATATATATTCTTGATTGTCTCGTTATTCCGAGTAGAACTAGCTATGTCCTTGCTTTCGTCCGTCCGTCCGTCCTTCCGTCTGTCGAAATCACGTTAGCGTTTGAACGCGCAAAGCTAGCAACTTTTGAAATTTTGCACAGATACCTGATATTGATGTAGCTCGTTGGGGATTGCATATGGGCCATATCGGTTCAGATTTGGACATAGCTCCCATATAAACCGGTCACGTGATTAGACTTTCTGAGTCCCTGGAAGACGCAATTTTTGTCCGATTTGGCTGAAATGTTGCGTTTAGTGTACTGCTATGACTTGCAAAAATTGTGCCAAGTACGGTCTGAATCGGCCAAGAACTTGATATAGCTCCCATATAAACCGATCTCCCGATTGGATATCGTGAGCCACACCGATTTGGCTGAAATTTTGCACAGAGTGTAACGTTATGACTCTCAACAACTGTGCCTAGTGCGGTCCAAATCGGTCTATAACCAGATATAGCTCCCATATTTTAGCAGAATCCATGGTGGTGGGTTTTAGTAATAGGCTAGGTAATACTACTACTAAATTTCCCATGAACATTCCTTTTAGGAATAGGGGATACTTCTCTCATATAAATGACTATAGTCCAATTCATGTTTAAGTTCAATGATAAGTGGCCTTCTTTTTATTGTAGAGTCCGAACGGCGTTCCGCATAGCGACACCCGTTTAACGTGGCGGACTATCTCATAAATGTAGACAGCATAAGTAAGGGGAAAACAACCGCTAAAAAATGTTTTGGTGTTCACGTTGGGATTTTAACCTAGGCAATTGGCGTCATAGGCGGACATGATAACTCTGCGCCACGGTGGCCTCCCAATTCAAGGTAATGGGTATTATGTCGGCACCGCCTGACTTTTGCCTACCCTGTTTGTTTTCATTTTTATAATCTTTGGGAAGAATAATCAATAACTAAATTTGTGTTTTGTATATTCAATTCTCGTTTCGCTTATAAATACAATAAATAATAAAAATAAAAACAATCAACAATTATGACAAATCGATAAATACCTAGAAACGGAATCGACGAAATATGGAAGCTGGAAGATATTCGCGTTTTGTGGCACCACCAAAGGATCCATGACTGGCTGGAGCAAATGGGGCTCTAGAGGCAAAATTCAAGGACGAAGCAACGCCACCATTGATGTTCTGGGATTTTCCGCCCAAAGCATTGTATTCCGCTTGGATAGCCCTCTGAGCATTGGCAGCATCTTGAGGAGTGCGATATTTCACAAAACGCACTTCTGGTTTGTTGTTGGAATTGTTATTTTCGGCGTTCAATTTATTGGCCAGAGCGGCAAGATCTGTCTGTTTGTTAAGCACATAAATGTCGGTCTTTTGACTGGCAGTTTGTTTAGCCAGAGCTAGGGCAGCATTTTCCAAGGCATTGTTTTCAGGACCTTTAATAAACACTACACGTACACCTTGTTTTACGGAGTTGGCAAATTGATTCGTAGCTTGAGGATCTTGGAAATCACTTTCATCCGCAGTATAGGTGAAGAATTGATTTTCTACAGCAGTCTCCACAGGAGCATTAAAGGAAGAGGCTGCTACAGGGCCGCCAGATGAACCAAGGAAAGGTCTGGAGCCAGGTGACGGTCTAGAACCAAATGTAGGTACAGGGGAGCTGGAACTGCCTAAGGGAGAATCCGAATCGGAATCCAAATGTAAAACATCGAAAAATGGAGCTTCATCGGAGCTAGATCCTTGGTTGTAACTGTCACTTCCAAGGCTTCCAAATAAGCCACCTGCTAAACCCCTTGATCCACCAGAGCTACCTTTTCCTCCTCCAAAGCCTCCGGCCAGTACACCTCTTCCTCCTCCGAAGCCGCCTCCATTATTTCCATTTCCTTTATCATAGTTGTATCCAGATTGGGCGCAAGCGGCTGCCACTAAACACATTATAATGAAGACTCGCATTATTATTAGAGTTAGTTCACAATAGAAAATGATGTCTATTTCAGAAATGAAGCTCATTTTTATATGAGCCAATTTCTCCGCTAGGAACGCTGCAAAATATTCCCAGTTTATGCTTTAATCAATAAATTAAAAATATTTTCGAGAAATAATAGTCAAATAAATATTTTCCACTTCCACACCTTGCATCAATCAAAATCCCGTTTGTATTCTTTCGTTCCGCGCGAGTTCCTGTTATTATGCAATTTAGACGAAAACAAACCTAATGTGCTCGCTATCTTATTTACTGCTAACTTATTTAAACTGGGTCACTTTGAAGGCAACTACAAATTCTGCCAATAGGTGTTAGTAGGCAGGCATTGAATAATGAAACATTTTTTATACCCACCACGTATGATAGGGGGTATATTCATTTAGTCATTCCGTTTGCAACACATCGAAATATCAATTTCCGACCCTACAAAGTATATATATTTCGGATCGTCGTAAAATTCTAAGACGATTTAACGATGTACGTGTGTCTGTCCGTCTATCCGTCCGTCCGTCCGTCTGTCCGTCCGTCTTTTGTAATCACTCTAAAGCATTCAAAAATTGAGATATTGAGCTGAAATTAGGCACCGATACGTATTTTTGATGCACTCTGGTTAAGTTCTTGAACGGACCAAATCGGACCATATTTGGATATAGCCGCTATATAGACCGATTTTCCTATAAAAGGTCTAATGCCCATAAAACTTTATTTTTCATTCGATTATGCTGAAATTTGAAAGAGTGAGTACCTTAAGGCTTCCTGACAACTGACCCAAATATGGTTTAGATCGGACTATATTTAGATATAGCTACCATATAGACCGATCTCCCGATTAAGGGTCTGAAGACCATAAAAGATTTTTTGTAACCAAATTTCGCTGAAATTTGCAACAGTGGGTTATTTTAAGCCTCCCGACACCTGACCTAAATATGGATTAGATCGGTCCATATTTAGATATAGCTGCCATATAGACCGACCTCCCGATAAAGGGTCTTAAGCCCATAAAAGTTATTTTTGTTACCCGATTTTGCTGAAATTTAAAACAGTGGGTTGTTTTTAGCCTCCCGTCAGCTAGCCTAAATATGGTTCAAATCGGACTATATTTAGATATAGCTGCCATATAGACCGATCTCCCGATAAAGGGTCTGAAGGCCATAAAAGCTTTATTTTTTATCCGATTTCGGTGAAATTTCGAATAGTGCGCATTTTTGAGCCTCCCAACATCCGCCCCAAATATGGTGCAGTTCGGACTATATTTAGATTTAGCTGTCATATAGACCGATCTGCCGATAAAAGATCTGAAGCCCATAAAAGTTTTATTTTTCAACCGATTTCGCTGAAATTTTAAACAGTGAGTTGGTTAAGACCTCCCAACATCTGACCTAAATATGGTTCTGATCGGACTATATTTAGATATAGCTGCCTTATAGACCGATCTGCCGATAATTGGACTGAGGTCCATAAAAGTTTTATTTTTTAACCTATTTCGCTGAAATTTGAAACAGTAAGTTTTTCTGAACCTCACAATATCCGACTTTAGTATGGTTCAGATCGGTTTATAATTGGATATATCTGCCAAAAAGAAGATTTCGTTCTAGAAAATTTTATAGTGACATATATATTAGACCACTCTATTTCCGTGCCGAATTTGAGTTATTAAGTTATCCAATTTTCCAATTTTCACCGGATTGTGACAAAATGGGGTTTACATATATATATATATATATATATAAAGGGTGATTTTTTTGAGGTTAGGATTTTCATGCATTAGTATTTGACAGATCACGTGGGATTTCAGACATGGTGTCAAAGAGACCGTGCTTTGACATTTCATCATGAATAGACTTACTAACGAGCAACGCTTGCAAATCATTGAATTTTATTACCAAAATCAGTGTTCGGTTCGAAATGTGTTCAAATTTTGACAAATTTTGTTCAGCGATGAGGCTCATTTCTGGTTGAATGGCTACGTAAATAAGCAAAATTGCCGCATTTGGAGTGAAGAGCAACCAGAAGCCGTTCAAGAACTGCCCATGCATCCCGAAAAATGCACTGTTTGGTGTGGTTTGTACGCTGGTGGAATCATTGGACCGTATTTTTTCAAAGATGCTGTTGGACGCAACGTTACGGTGAATGAACACATTTCGAACCGAACACTGATTTTGGTAATAAAATTCAATGATTTGCAAGCGTTGCTCGTTAGTAAGTCTATTCATGATGAAATGTCAAAGCATACTGAGCATCTTTCTCTTTGACACCATGTCTGAAATCCCACGTGATCTGTCAAATACTAATGCATGAAAATCCTAACCTCAAAAAAATCACCCTTTATATATATATATATATTTATATATATTTATATATATATATATGTATATATATATATATATATATATCCTCCATCTCGGAGGGTATCCAAAGATCGGCCCGGCCGAACTTAATGCCTTTTTACTTGTTGTGCGATTATTTTTAAACCCTCCACCATAGAATGGGGGTATATTAATTTCGTCATTCCGTTTGTAGCACATCGAAATGTTGATCTGAGACCCAACAAAGTGTATATATATATATTCTTGATCCTCATGACATTCTGTGTCGATATAGCCATGTCCGTCCGTCCGTCTGTCTGTCGAAAGCACGCAAACTTTCGAAGCTACGCGCTTAAACTTTTGTACAAATACTTCCTCTTAGTGTGGGTCGGTTGGGATTGTAAATGGACCATATTGGTCCATGTTGTGATAGAGCTGCCATATAAACCGATCTCGGATCTTGACTTCTTGAGCCTCCAGAGGCCTCAATTCTCATCCGATTGGCTGAAATTTAGCATGAAGTGTTTTGTTCTGACTCAATAACTGTGCCAAGAATGGTTCAAATTGGTTCATAACTTGATAAAGCTACCATACAGACCGAATTCGGATCTTGACTTCTTGAGCCTCTAGAGAGCGCAATTCTTATTTGATATGGTTGAAAATTTGCACAAAGTGTTTATTTTGATATCCAATAGCTGTGCCAAGTTTGGTCTAAATCGACTCATATAGCTGTCATATAAACCGAACTTCAGATTTGACTTCTTGAGCCTCTAGGGGGCGCAATTACCACCCAGTTTGGCTGAAATTTTGCACAAAGATTTACATTGGTTTCCAACTGCCGTGCCTAGTACAGTCCAAATAGGTTTATAACTGCCGTGCCAAAATATAGTCCTAATAGGTTTATAACATGATATGGTTCCCATAGAAATCGATCGGCCGATTTGACTTCTTGAGACTCTATGCGGCGCAATTAATTGGCTGAAATGTGGTATTTTTTATGACTTCCAGTAGTCGTGACAGTGCGGTCCAACTATTTCTGTTGATTTGTATCCTATATATCTGAAAAGTCATCCAAAGAACGTCTCAAAAACTGTCCGTTGTGGAGGGTTTATAAGTTTCGGCCCGGCTGAACTTAACGCACTTTATTTTTTTTTTCGTCAGTCAATATGAGTAACTGAATGCAATAAGTAATTGAATCGATACGCTAAAACAATAAGCTGCAACAATTTCAATACAACTAGTAAGGAAAAACAAAAATAGTGCGGAGCCGACTATATTCTACTCAACTGAGACTACGAGCTACTTTTGATTCAATATCATAGCATAATAACTGTGTAATGTGCGGCCTAATGTACATAACCAGCGCCACCTTTATGTCACTAATATGACGCCAGTGACCCCTGCTGGCTATGTTTGGCTCCCATCAGGGAGAGAGAGATAACCAGCTGATATCAACCTGTTATGGCCGCCCCATATGTTTTGTTGGTGCCGGCTGGAAGATCTACTTCATGATAGAGGTAAACCGAAGCCAAGCTGCCTAGAGTCCTCAAAATGGAACGTTCCTTTTTGGTTTGGACTCGGCAAAGAAAAGGAGGTTGAACACAACACAACCCAGAAAAAGAAAAAAACCAACATCAAAGGTTGAAAATTGTTTTATCAGACTATTGTGGTTAGATGTACAACCACAGACTGAGCCACAGCCGGTGCTTTAAACGCCAACAGCCAGCACAGTGTGTCCACCTTGTCCGACGAGACAGTCTGGACCCTCCGGGGTCCACGACAACTAGGGATACTGGAAACAATGTTACTGATTGGTTTTGACTTTGCAAAATCCATGCTTATCTTGGTCTTCATTCATTTCAAATGTGGCCATAAACCTCCACGCGGTGTTACCTGGGTAGCTACCTTTAACATCCGTTACAGATATTGAGTTCAAATGTGCCACGAGTTCACCAATAGAACGATGAAAAGATAGGTTGTGGCATCGTGTAAGTAGTCCATCAACCAGAAAACTTAAAGTTACGTTGAAAAAACGAAGAAGAATAAAAATGCATACCTTCTATGTTGACGATTCCCGCAAACGTTTTGAGGACCATGATTTGCGTATACTGGAATGTCAGCAATCTTAATAGAAAGGGTGCAGTGTATGCATTGGAGAAGTAAAGGGCAGATGTATTGGAGAAGTACAGGGCAGACATTACTGCCATACACTGGCTCGGGAGAGGCTCCACAACAACACCGAGTGGTGACGCCCTATATTATAGCTGCCATTAAGAGAGGCATAAAATTGGCTGTGGATTTGTGGTTAGTCGTAGGCTGAAGCACCTTGTCTTCAGGTTTACTCTAGTGGATGAGAGGCTATCCAGAATCCGCATAAAGGACAAATTCTTCAACATCAGCCTTATTGGCGCCCATGTCCCGTCGGAAGATAACGATGAACAGACCAAGGATTTTTCTACGAGCGCCCAGAAAAAGAATATGATCGCTATTTTGCCCATGATATTAAAATCATTCTGGGAGATTTTACTGCGAAAATAGGGAAGGAAAATATCAACAGTCGAAAAATTTAGCCTACACGAAGAAATTTCCGATAATGGATTGAGGCTAATAGACTTCATCGCGGTAAAGAACATAGCAATAAGCAGCACCACTTTCCAACATCGAAGGATTCCTATGGCCACATGGCTGTCACCAGAGAAAGCACGAGATACCAAATAGATCATATTGTGGTAGATGGAAGGCATTCAACCAGCGTGTTAGATGTGCGAACGATCCGAGGAGGGAACATCAATTTGGATCACCACCTGGCTGCAGCAAAGTTGCGCACTCGTCTTAGTGTGGCGAGGAAAGTACGATCTGACACTGCACCAACGCTGAAAGTCGGAAACCAGCAAACACAACAGGTGGCAACGGCATACTCTACTCGGCATATCCAATTGCTTGAAGAAAGCACTCCTTGTCCCGATAGTACAACAGCGCGTTGGTAAACTATTGTCCACTTCTTTGAAAGAGCCGCTGCATCCGTACTTGGGTTCCAAAAGCCTACCCCAAGGAAACCGTGGTACGACCAGGAGTACCAAAAGGCTACTGAGGCCAAGAATGCGGCATAAAAGGTAACATTACAGTCAGTAGTAACACGACAGACGAAGGAGAAGTATCGGGAGAAAAAGTGAGGGGAGAAACGTCTCTTCCGCAAGAAGAAGAAGGACATTTCAATCGAAATGTTCAGTAGGCAGAATGAATTCCAAAAATTGCACCAATCAAACCGATGGCTTTGGTGCTGCCACTTCCACTTGCAGAGACAAAAAAGGAAATATTGGGATGTTATGGAGAAGTACAGTGCAGACATAACTGCCATACAGGTAGCGCGATGGCTCGGGAAAGGCTCCACCAAAACACCGAGAGATGACACCCTATATTATATTTGTCATGACGCGAGGCAAAAGACCAAGGATTTTTTCTCTACATAGAGAAAATGACCACTTTCACTCGGAAAATTTAGCCTACATAGAGAAACATTCGATAATGGATTGAGGCTTGTTGACTTCGCCGCCGAAAAGAAAATGCTAGTTAGCAGCACAAGATTCCAACATCGAAGGATTCATACGGCCACATGGCTGTCGCTCGATCAAAACACGAGAAACCAAAGAGATTGTGGTTAATGTACGATCGATCCGAGGGGCAAACATCGATTCGGATCAATACCTTGTTGCAGCAAAAGTTTGAACACCTCTTAGTGTAGTGAGAAACGTACGATCTGACACTGCAGAAGCTGAACATCGGAAAACTGCAAGCACAGCAGGAGGCAACGACATACTTCACTCGGCTGACCCAATTGCTTAAAGAAAGAAATCTCTCTCTGTCCCGAAAATACAGCAACGTAATGGCAAACTATTGTCCGCTCCATGGAAAGAGCTGAAACATCCGTAATTGGGTACCAAAAGCCTCCCCAAAAGAAATCCATGACACGACCAGCAGCTCCAAAAAAAATACTAAAGCAAAGAATGCGGCATAAATAGCAACATTACAGTCAGAAGCAACGCGACAGGCGAAGGAGTAGTACCGGATGAATAGGAGAGGAGAGAAATGTGTCTTCCGCAATAAGAAGAGGGAAAAGGAAAGACGTGAGTGTAAGAGAATTTAGCATCGAGAGGTTTAGGAGCCAGTATGATGTCAGAAAATTCTACCAAAGATTTAAACATCAAACCAATGGCTTTGGGGAAGGCATATCCTCCCGCAGAGACAAGGAAGGAAATCTGGTAACTGATACAAATTGTGTGCTGAGGATATGGAAAGAATACTTCTCCCAGCTGCTGGTATCCGATTATGGTGGCCATGAGTATACTGCAGAACCAATCCCTGATGATGGTATAGAATGTGTACCACCTAGTCAAAACGAGGTCCTCGTAGCATTAACCCGACTGATAAACAATAAGGCAGTAGGGGCCGATGGATTGCCGTCTGAACTGTTAAAGACCGGAGGCGACACTCTGATAAGCCATATGCATCATCTCGACTGCGCAATTTGGCTAGAAGAACGTACACCCGATGATTGGAACCTCGGCATACTACATCCCGTACACAAAGGGACAAGACAGTGTGTATCAACTACAGAGGAATAAGTCTCCTCCCCATCCCATACAAGATATTATCTAACGTACTGGGTGAAAGATTAAAGTCTAAAGTCAATGAAATATTTGGGCCCTATCAGTGTGGCTTAGACCTGGTAAATCCATCATTGACCAAATCCTGGTAAAGACTCGAGCAGGACAAAACAACTCCTAACATTTTTCCGTTGACTATAAAGACGCCTTCGTCAGCCCTATGCGTTTAAAGGTATTTCAAACCATGTCCGAGTTTGTTATCCTTGCTAAACTGATACGACTTTGCATTATGCTCCTCAGTTAAAATAGGACAGAACCTCCCCGATCGGTTCAATACCAAACAAGGTTTCACATAGGGAGACAACTCATTGTGTGATCTCTTTTATATCCTGCTGGAGAAGATTATACAAGGTGCAGGTGTGAATAGGCATGGCACACTATTCACAAGCTTCTCGATATCAAAAAAAAAAATGTGTTTGACAGTAAATGGAAATATGACAAAATGGATGATATCAACTCCCACAAATTCCTATAAGCCCGAGCAGATAAAGAAAATGGAAAAAGTTGAGAACTACAACTTTGAAATATTTTAGATTGAAAACGAGGTTGCGGATATTATCCGCCCCATGCCACTATGGACATACACCTAAGGCAGTAATCGGCTCTAAATATTAAAAAGTAAACTCGAAAAAGAAAATCTACGTTAGGAATTCCGTGCCGTATACTTCACCCTCTCTATAAAGAGTTCCGACAGTCCAGGTGCAGATACGCAAATCATGGTCCTTAAATCGTTTGCGGGGGTCGTCATCATAAGATGATCTTTCTTCAATCTTCTTTGTTTTTTCATTCTAATTTTTCAAATTTTCGGGGGTGATGGGCTACTAACCCAAAGCCCCAGCCTATCTTTTCATCGTTCTATTGGTGAACTCGTGGCACATTTTAGCTCACTACTTTTAAGGGATGTTAAAGGAAGCTACCCAGGTGCCACCACGGGGAGGTTTGTGTCCACATTTGAGATGAAGGCAGACCAAGATAAGCCTGCATGTTGCCAAGTCAAAGACAAGTAAAACCGTTGCTTGGTTTCCAACATCCCCAAGTCAACCGCGCTAAGTAAAGAAACCAAAGTATTATTTTCGAAAAACATATTCTCTATATTTGGTTGGCTATAACAATAACTATGTAACTAATAACAAGAACAACAATAAACAGTCTTTTCACAATGTAAACTCAACCTTAAAAACGATAACGACGGAAAATCGATGCAGGAAGATAGCTGGGACTAGTGGCAGCGCCAAAAGATCCATGTTGACCAGCAGGAGCAACTGGAGCCTGAGATGCAAAGTTCAGCGATGAGGCAACACCACCATCAATATTTTCAGATTTTCCACCCAAAGCATCATATTCAGCTTGGATGGTCTTCTGAGCGTTGGCAGCATCTTCGGGGGTGCGATATTTGACAAAGTGCACATCGGGTTTGTTATTGGAATTGCTGTTTTCGGCGTTCAACTTATTGGCCAAGGCAGCGAGATCAGCCTGCTTGTTGAGAACATAGACATCGGTCTTTTGGTCTGAAGCTTGTTTGGCCAAAGCAATGGCAGCATTTTCCAAACCACTGTTATCGGGGCCCTTGATGAAGACCACACGGAGTCCTTGTTTAACCGAATTGGCAAATTGTTCGGTGGCCTGTGGATCAACGAAATCCTGGTCTTCAGCAGTGTATGTAATGAATTGTTTTTCCACAGGACCTTCAGCTTCGGGAGCATCGAAAGAAGAGGCGCCATCGGGACCATCAGAATCTCCAAAAGAAGGACTAGAGCTTGAGCCGCCAAATGAAGGACTGGAAGCACCAAAGGAAGGACTTGAGCCACTAGAACCAAAAGAAGGGCTGGAACCTGCGGAAGAGCCAAAGGAGGGGGCAGACAAGCTGGAACCACCCAAGGATGAGCCTGGAGCATTGTAACCACTGTCTCCACCAAAACCACTTCCACCTAGACCACCTCCACCTAATCCAGCACCGCTTCCGCTTAATCCACCATTGGCACCGCTGGCACCAAAATCACCACCTCCTAAGCCCCTTCCACCCAGGCCACCGCCCACTCCATTTCCTCCACTACCTCCCACTCCTCCTTCTCCTTTTTGATAGTTATATCCAGATTGGGCGCAGGCACTTGCCACAAGACACAACACAATAAATCCACGCATTGTCAATACTATTATCCAATGAAGTTCTTAACCGAGAATGATGCTACTGACAAATGAATTTTACTTTTATACCATTAAACTTTGTACATGTCATAAAATTATGATTTTTTCTGATATATTGAAAAATTTCATATTTTTTTTTAATATTTTAACATTCAAACTAAAATGAAAATTATATTTTTGTTGATATCTAACCGCTGAGTTTAAATGAAATACCCGTTTTTCGTTGCTTCCGTTGAGTATAAATTCTTATCTTAATCAGAGACATAAAAATCTAAACCTGCTATATTGGAAGTAGCTCACAGTTCTGATTATGATATAAAATCAAACTTTATTCGCATTTGGTGGCTTTTGTTAGTGATTTTATTGATCATTTGAACAGAGATCATTCTTCCGCATCCATTGGCGGTATATGGGATAATCATATATGGTAAAATAGCCGAACTTTAGAATATCTCAAAAAAAACAGAATTTTAAAATGTTTATTCGATTAGTTTATAAATCCTTTGAAGAGAGGTTTAATTTTTCACTCAGAAAAAAAATCAGTAACTACAATAATAGCAGAATCGTTAAAAATGAGTTATCACTTGCAATAATTGATCAAAAAACAAGTAAAAAGGCATATCCACCACCTCGGGTATATATGTAAACCTCCTTTCATCAAAATCCGATGAAAGTTGGACAGGCACTGCTGCCATCGGCACAGTCTTGGATTGACGGAACCCTAGTATTGCCATCTGGAAGATCATGTTACACGGATGGAGCAAAGCTAGAGGACACGGTGGGCTTGGGGGTTTACATTGAAAACCCAGGGACTGACATCTGTTTTAGACTGCCTGACCATAATACGGTCCTGCAGGCGGAGATACGAACGATCACGGCAGTAAAATTGCCATAAGGGCTATAACAACCAGGACGGTAAGGTAACGAACAGTCTTGCAGTGTAAGAAGGAGATAGACGCCTTTTCTGAGGATGGGAAAATCCGCATCATTTGGATGCCGGGCCATAACAGAGTAAGGGGAAATGAAAGCGCAGACGATTTGGCGGTGATGGCCAGAGGACTGCCGGCAATAAACTTGGTTAACCCGAAGCCTTTCGGGTCGACGCACTCCGAGTTAAGGGAGTGGTCGACGAATGCGCATGCAACATTGTGGACCAGCGAAACGGTCGGTAGGACGGTGAAAATCCTATGGGGGGATTCAGATCGTGAGAAGATGAGGCTATTACTGAAAGGAAGCAAGAAGGAGGTCAGTATAGCTATTGGTATCATAACGGGACACATAGGACTTCGAGCTCACTTATGTAAAATCGGTGCGGCAAGAGATAGCATGTGTAGGGCATGCGGGGAAGTTGATGAGACGTTGGAGAATGTCCTTTGTCATTGCCCGGCAACTTAGGGGAGTGGTATTGAAAACAATTAAGGATCATTCCTAACTTAAAATTTTCTTTTTAGAGGTTACTTTATAGTTTTAAGAGCGCACAACAAGCCGATTACTGGCTTAGGTGTATGTCTATAGGCGGATTAATATCTGCACCTTCTTTTTAACCTAACCTAACCTACCAAGTTTTTGCTGGGTTGCATAGTTGTTTTTAACAACTTCGTTCTTCTCTTTGAAAATATTATGTAATACTTTTTTTTATTTACATACTGCAAACTTATTTTTTGCTCTAACTCCAGAAACTTCCCCACAATAAGTTGTCGCAATCGATCTCTTACCTTTGAGCTTAAACTTAATTTGATCAGGACTCAATGATATGTGAGAAGTTTGCCTCCGTTCCTCAATGGAATGTTCTTGGGCATATTTGCAGTTGCAATTCCAGATACTTAACAATGATGCCAAATAATAACGTAGTTTGCTGCTTGTGTCTCTCTACTATGATCTAACCTCTTATAGCCTAAACATCAAAACATGATTCCATGCCAGTATGCTGTTTGTCGGCTGCAGTCTAGTGACCCATTTTGCATTTGTCACATTTGGAATTTATGAGCAACTTTAAGTTTCGAATTTATTCTCAACGGAAGCAAGAAGCCACAAAAAGCGGGTATATTCAAACATTCCTAAACGCAGTAGAAAATATCGACATATAATATTTTAGAAGTTTCAAATAATTTAAAAATAATAACTGCCATATTTATAAAGAAAAAATCATAATATTTTGGTTATCATTTTCGCCTCGAATGTATAAAAGTGAATCTTATTCCTAAATGAAATCATTCTCGATTTTAAACTTTATTCAATAGTATAAACAAAATTTAAAATGCGTGCGTTTATTGTGTTATGCCTTTTGGCTATTGCTAGTGCTCAATCTGGATATAACTATCAAAAAGGAGTAGGAGCAGGAAGTCATGGGGGAAATGGACAAATAGGCGGTTTTGGTGGCATCGGCTCAGGAGGTGGTTTTGGTGGCAGCGGCTCAAGCAACGGCTTTGGTGGCAAAGGCTCAGGAAGCGGTAGCGGTGGAGCTTTTAATCATGGCTCAGGATCCGACACAGCTCCCTTCTTTGATGTTTTGCATTCTGATTCTTCCCTTGGAGATTCTGGATCCTCTGGACCTTCATTTGGTGCTTCCAGTTCCAGCCCTGTATTTTCAAAATCAGCATCTAATCCAAGCTTTGGTGCTTCTAGTTCCAGTCCTTCATTTTCGGGATCTGGTTCCTCACGTCCAGGATTTGGTTCAGCATCTGGTCCCTCTTCGGGCTCTTCTGACGACCTACAAGGATCATCCTCATTTGACGCTGGCGAAGCTGAGGGTCCTGTGGAAAAACAATTCATTACCTATACCGCTGAAGACCAAGATTTCGTTGATCCACAGGCCACCGAACAATTTGCCAATTCGGTTAAACAAGGACTCCGTGTGGTCTTCATCAAGGGCCCCGATAACAGTGGTTTGGAAAATGCTGCCATTGCTTTGGCCAAACAAGCTTCAGACCAACAGACCGATGTCTATGTTCTCAACAAGCAAGCTGATCTCGCTGCCTTGGCCAATAAGTTGAACGCTGAAAACAGCAATTCCAACAACAAACCCGATGTGCACTTTGTCAAATATCGCACCCCCGAAGATGCTGCCAACGCTCAGAAGACCATCCAAGCTGAATATGATGCTTTGGGTGGAAAATCCGAGCATATTGATGGTGGTGTTGCTTCGTCACTGAACTTTGCCTCTCAAGCTCCGGTAGCTTCTGCTGGTCAGCGTGGATCTTTTGGTGCTGCTACAAGTCCCAGCTATCTTCCTGCATCGATTTTCCGTCGTTATCGTTTTTAAGGATCGGATTTTTAAGGATTGCATTTTCTGAAGACTGTTTATTGTTGATTGTTATTAGTTTTTTAGTTATTGTTGAAATGAACCAAATACGATATTGAGATTTATTTTGAAAATTGTACAATTTGTTTTATCTTAAAAGATAAATGTAAAAACACTTAATGGGCGAAGGGATCAGTTTATATAGGGGCTTGTCTATTTATGACATGAATTCAGCTTATATGGCTTCATAGGATCGTTTGATCCTCTGGCCGAATTCTAGAAAGCATCGATCTTCTCTGCTCTTTCAATTTCTGACACCTAGTTTCTCTTCTTGATATTTCCATCGGGACATTCGTCTTGACCCTGTACGGGTTGGAGGCTTCACATTAGCATCTCCACTACCAACCTGGAACGCAATAAGCCAATTCCTTGGCCACCTCAAAACATTAATTATTTTCCAAACTTTAACAAGAGATTATTCACTACATTTTCAGAAGTTAATAACATAATTTCTAGGATATGTGATGCCTATAACTGGTGTATAGACAAGGATATAAAATATAAAGGAGGGATATCCATTCAAACCACAAAATGAAGATTCATACTGTATACCATCTCACGCATTCCGTGATCACCCGGATCTCTCGACACAGTCGAAAACAGATCTATTGGGTTGCCTAAAAAGTAATTGCGGATTTTTTTTAAAAGAAAGTAAATGCATTTTTAATAAAACTTAGAATGAACTTTTAAAATATATAATTGCCATTTTGTTCGATAACCTTTTGCCATCTTCCTGGCAAATTTAGAATTCCACGCTCATAGAACTTCTGGCCTTTATCTGCAAAAAACCGAACCAAGTGCGATTTTATAGCCTCATCATTGCCGAAAGTTTTACCATTTAAGGAGTTCTGCAAAGATCGAAATAAATAGTAGTAGTCTGATTGTGCAAGGTCAGGGCTATATGGTGGATGCATCAGAAGTTCCCAGCCAAGCTCACTCAGTTTTTGGCGAGTGACCAAAATGTGTGCGGTCTACCGTTGTCCTGGTGGAATATGACACCTTTACGATTGACCAATTCTGGTCGCTTCTTCTTGATGGCTGTATTCAATTCCAATTGTCCAATTGTTGACAGTAAACATCCGAATTAATCGTTTGATTCCTTGGAAGCAGCTCAAAATATACCACACGCTTCCAATCCCACCAAACAGACAGCATAACCTTCTTTTGGTGGATATCAGCCTTTGAAGTGGTTTGAGCTGGTTCACCATGCTTGGACCATGATCGTTTTCGACTAACGTTGTTGTAAACAATCCATTTTTCATCTCCAGTTATGATTCGTTTTAAAAACGGATCGAATTCATTGCGTTTAAGGTGCATATCACAAGCGTTGATTCGGTTTGTTAAATGAATTTCTTTCAATACATGTGGTACCCATATTAAAATTGACGCCAAACAAACAAATGTAAACAAAATTTCGCGCACTTTTTTTCTAAAGCAAGCTAAAATTAACAGGTGATAACTGACAGAAGAAAGAATGCAATTGCAGAGTCACAAGCTGTGAAAAAATTTGTCAACGCCGACTATATGAAAAAATCCGCAATTACTTTTTGGGCAACCCAATATATTACCGACAATTACTTTTTGGGCAACCAAATAAGTCCCTGGGTTCTCAAAATAGACAGACCCCAGGCCCACGGCTTTGATCTGTAAGTCTAGCATGCAGAAGGCAAAACCAGAGATCCGCTAATCGAAGACTATGCTGCAGGCAGTAGTGCCGCGCACTGCACTTCAGGTAATCTATCCTAAACCTCTTCATTTCCAACCACGTTTTCTATCATCGCCTCGATTATACCATGATGGTATGACCAATAGCTACCTCATAGTTAATTTGTGTGTCTCTGGGCCGGGTATCCAGAGAAGTCTGCACCATCCAGTGGTATACGTGTCCCTCATTGCTAATCTATGCCAAGACAACAGGTTGTCTGAACCTATTGTGTTAACCTTACGTTGCAATTTTTCTCCAATGCAGTCCACCAAACTACTGAAGCGTTAGTAAGTATTGATCTAATCATGTTCCTGTAGTGCCAGTGGACTATACTCGGATTCAAGACCAATTTCGAGCCTAGGGCGGGTCTATATAGTACCCAACATCTGTGAGCCTTCTCAGAAAGCTTCTGAACATGATACTTCCAATCCAGTTTACTGTCCAAGATCAGTCCTAAATATTTAACATTGTCAGATATCGAAATCGTTCTATTGAGGAAACGTGGTGCGTCTAAGTGACCCATCTTAGTCTTCCTCGCGAACAGGCAGATTTCGTTCTTCTCCGGAGACCACTAGGTCTATCCCAGTCGTATGCCCCCATAGCAGCTATATCGAAATATGGTTCGATTTGGACCAAATTCGGCACGGACATTAAGTGGTCGAATAAGTACAAGTCAATGTTGTGGAACAAAATATTGGTCCTTCTGGTAGCTATATCCAATTATAGACTGATCTGAACCATATACGACACGGATGTCGAAAAGCCTAACAAAAATCACTGTCCCAAATTTTGGCAAAGTCGGACAATAAATGCGTCATTAATGGGCCCAAGACCTTAAATCGAGAGATCGGTCTATATGGCAACTATATCCAAATCTGGACCGATCGGGGCCAAATTGAAGAAGGATATCAACTGGCCTAACACAACTCACTGCGCCACATTTTGGCAAAATCGGATAGTAAATGCACCATTTATGGGCCCAAGACCTTAAATCGTGAGATCGGTCTATATGGCAGCTATATCCAAATCTGGACCGATCGGGGCCAAATTGAAGAAGGATATCGACTGGCCTAACACAACTCACTGTCCCAAATTTCAGCAAAATTGGATAATAAAAGTTGCTTTTATCGGTCTTAGACCCTAAATCGGCGGATCGGTCTATATGGAAAATATATCAAGATGTAGTCCGATATAGCTCATCTTCGAACTTAAGCTGATTACGGACAAAAAAATAATCTGCGCAAAGTTTTAGCTAAGTACCTCTTTTTTAAGTACTGTAGCGTGATTTCAAAAGACAGACGGACAGACATGGCTAGATCGTTTTAGATTTTACTTTATAGGGTCGGAAATGGTGTGATTCACAAATCAACATTTCAGCAAAAAAAAAAAAAAAAATATTTGGTATGTTATCTCAAGAAATGGCTCATTCGAATGGCCGCCTTGCTCGTGCGATTTGACGCTTCTCGACTATTTTCTTTTGGGGTTACATCAAGTCATTGGTCTATGCCAGCACGCCGTCGACGTTCAGAACAAACATTGAACGGCAAATAGCGACCGTTTCGGCTTCCAACGTATTGACAGATGCAAACGTGCCCGATTCAAACCCAGGCAATTGACGTCATAGGCGGATATGCTAACCTCTTCGCTGCGGTGGCCTCCTAACTCAACTCATTGTGCCTAATTTCAGAAAAATTGGTTAGTAAATACCCCTTTTTATACCCTCCATCATTCTGTTTGTAACACCACGAAGTATGCGTCTGAGCGCGCAATTCTCATCCGATATGGCTGAAATTTTGCATGAGGGGTTTTATTATGATTTTCAATAACGGTGGTTAATATGGCGCAAATTTGATATAGCTGCCATATAAACCGATCTGGGATCTTGACTTCTTGAGCCTCTAGAGGGCGCAATCTCTCATACGATTTGGAAGGAATTTTGTACAACGGCTTTAACATAATGAAGCCGTTGTACAAGCCGTCATTCACGACCTTCAACATACGTGTCTAATATGGTCTGAATCGATGAAATCTGAACCGGCCCAGATCGGTTTCTGTCAAATCGAAAAGGAATTGCGCCCTCTAGAAGCTCAAGAAGTCAAGTCCCCAGATCGGTTTATATGACAGCTATATCAGGTTAATTTCCAATTTAAACCATACTTGGCACAGTTAGTGGAAGTCATAACAAAACACGTCGTGCAAAATTTCATTCCAATCGAATAAGAATTGCGCCCTCTAGAGGCTCAAGATGTCAAGACACAAGATCGGTTTATATGACAGCTATATCAGGTTAATCACCGATTTAAACCGTACTTAGCACAGTTGTTGGATATCATAACAAAACACGTCGTGCAAAATTTCATCCCACTCGGAAAAGAAATGCGCCCTCTAGAGGCTCAAGAAGTCAAGTCCCAAGATCGATTAATATGGCAGCTATGTCGAAACATGGACCGGTATGGCCCATTTACAATCCCAACCGACCTACACTAATAAGAAGTATTTGTGCAAAATTTCAAGCGGCTAGCTTTACTCCTTCGAAAGTTAGCTTGCTTTCGACAGATAGACGGACGGACAGACGGACGGACGGACGGACATGGCTAGATCGGCACAAAAATGTCACGCCGATCAAGAATATATATACTTTATGGGGTCTCAGACGAATATTTCGAGTAGTTACAAACAGAATGACGAAATTAGTATACCCCCATCCTATGGTGGCGGGTATATATGGTGATAGTTACCTAATAACACTATAAAATCAAAAATTCGGGGTCAAGTCTTTAAAAAACTGCTCAAAAGGACACACAGACGGATCGAAACAATAGAAGTTTTTGTGGACTCAAAAAAAAAAGTTTTTGTGGAGTATAGGACGAATCTTGCGTTGAAACTTTAGATAAAGTATCAGGAGGCCGCCACTTTCCCCAAAACATATCATACAGACCGACTATGTCATTAGGTGACTCCAATTAAATTTATTTGTGTGTAGAGTACAAATCTGGCAAACAAACTTGGGACTAGCTTTCTGAGGAGCCACACCATCCCCAAACTCATACAAATCAATATGCAGCTTGAATAAATGTTTTTGAGAATAGAGTACGAATATTAAATCAAGATTAGGGGTATGAAAGACTGAGGTCGTTCCACCCCACCAAAACTATATGGATACATCAGGACAATATCTGTCTCAAATTATGAGAGGGGGCTAAGTTTTCCATTCAGTAAAGTCTTCTGACTAATCAATAGGAGACTTTAATGCAAGCTCTAAACAACCCGATATGCTTGTAAGTTGAGGAGTTTGTGTAGCAAT
Source organism: Stomoxys calcitrans (assembly GCF_963082655.1). Taxonomy (NCBI): domain Eukaryota; kingdom Metazoa; phylum Arthropoda; class Insecta; order Diptera; family Muscidae; genus Stomoxys; species Stomoxys calcitrans. The sequence goes on from NC_081553.1 coordinate 106,997,620, forward strand.
TTGGGGTAACTGGCGTCCGAACTTGAAAGCCAATAAGTCTACGAAGCAATTTTGATAAATTTGAAACATAGTATATTATTGGGTTGCCCAAAAAGTAATTGCGGATTTTTCATATAGTCGGCGTTGACAAATTTTTTCACAGCTTGTGACTCTGTAATTGCATTCTTTCTTCTGTCAATTATCAGCTGTTACTTTTAGCTTGCTTTAGAAAAAAAGTGGAAAAAAAGTATATTTGATTAAAGTTCATTTTAAGTTTTATTAAAAATGCATTTACTTTCTTTTTAAAAATCCGCAATTACTTTTTGGGCAACCCAATATTTATAAATAACTGTATCAATAATTGGATATGCTAATTCAACTAGACTTTCTTTATTCCCACTTTCCAATATTCCGTTTTTATACCCTCCACCATAGGATGGGGGTATACTGATTTCGTCATTCTGTTTGTAATATCTCGAAATATGCATCTTAGACCCCATACAGTATACATATTCGTGATCGTCGTGACATTTTAAGTCGAACTAGCCATGTCCGTCCGTCTGTCCGTCCGTCCGTCTGTCTGTTAAAAGCACGCTAACTTTTGAAATACTTCTTATTAGTTTATTTCGGTTGGGATTGTAAATGGGCCAAATCGGTCCATGTTTTGATGTAGCTGCCATATAAACCGATCTTGGGTATTGACTTCTTCAGCCACTAGAGGGCGCAATGCTCGTCCGATTTGACTGAAATTTTGCACATAGTGTTTTAATATCACTTCCAATAACTGTGCTAAGTATGGTTCAATTCGATATATAACCTGATATAGCTGCCATATCCGATCTTGGATCTTGACTTCTTGATATATTAGAAGGCGGAATTCTTATCCGATTTAGCACAAATTTTGTACAACGGCTCCTCCCATGGCCTTCATCATACATGTGCAATATGGTCAGAATTTATCTATAGCTTGATACAGCTTCATATAAACCGATCTCCCGATTTTGCTTCTTGAGTCCCGAATCGGACTATAACTCGATATAGCTCCTCTTCCGTCTTATTCATTATTCTTTGTTTGCCTGAAAACAGATACTGCACAAAGAACTCGAAAGATGCGACCATGGTGGAGGGTATATAACATTCGGCCCGGCCGAACTTAGCACGCTCTTACTTGTTATATTTTTATAGTAGGAATATTCGCCTTTGGAAAATAGATAATTTACTCGTACAATTTAAATTTTTCTTTTCAGAGCACAGCAAAAATATTTAAAAATGCCTATCGGCATAACACCGGCTAATTTCACATTAAATACTAAGTGAATATTCATGTATGATAATATTCGAATTAATATCAAAACAGAATTCACGGCCCAAACATAATTACACGCCAGTCTTTAAATATCTGGTTCAGAGAACTTTAATACACCCCCATTTCACCCTGTCAACTGTAGCTAGAGAGCAAACGCAAAAACAAAAATTTCAATTTAATTTCCATTGCAATGTTATTGACCCGTTCCTATGATTCACCTACATTTAGCATTTATGTTGATGCTGCAAAACATCAGGAATTCGCTAAAAACGGAAGCATAAAAAACAAGTCTTGAAACCGAAGCGAGAGAAAATAAGTCTAAATATGTCTTTTGATGCGCAAATATTCCAAATTATTAATTCATAGAAATATTTTTTGGGGGGGGGGGAGAAAAATTCATAATTTTTGTTTGAAGATATGTTGATTGTATAAAAGTGACGCTCACTGGGCGAAATAATCATTCTCATTTGTGATCTAAATCGAACAATAATAGAAATTAAATCAAATAGCCAATCATAAAATGCGTGCCTTTGTCGTCTTGTGTATGGTGGCTGTGGCCAGTGCCCAATATAACTATCAGCCTGGAAGTGGAGGTGCAGGAGGCTCCGGAGGTCGTGGAGGCAATGGTCTAGGAGGTGGTCTAGGAGGTGGTTTCGGAGGAAATAGCCTTGGAGGAGGTGGATTCGGAGGAAATGGTCTCGGAGGTGGCCATGGAGGAAACGGAGGCTTCGGAGGAGGTAGCCTGGGAGGGGGACTAGGAGCACCCGGCGGTTTTGGTGGCGGCAATGGAGGTTCCTCATTTGGAGGTCCTTCATCTGGTTCTTTTGGTTCTGGTCCCTCCTTTGGTGGTGCCAGCTCTGCTCCTTCCTTTGGTGGTGCCAGCGGTCCATCCTTTGGCGGCTCAAGCTCTGCTCCTTCCTTCGGTGGCTCTAGTGGTCCTGTTGGCTCATCCTCTTTCGATGCTCCCGAAGCCCAAGGTGCTGTTGAGAAACAATTCATTACCTACACTGCCGACGAACAAGATTTCCATGATCCTCAGGCCACCGAACAATTTGCCAACTCTGTCAAGCAAGGTCTCCGTGTTGTCTTCATCAAGGGTCCCGACAATAGCGGTTTGGAAAATGCCGCTCTTGCCTTGGCTAAACAAGCAGCCAGCCAACAGACTGCCATCTATGTCCTTAACAAGCAAACCGATCTTGCCGCTCTGGCCAATAAATTGAACGCCGAGAACAGCAATTCCAACAACAAACCCGAGGTGCACTTTGTCAAATACCGCACCCCTGAAGATGCCGCCAATGCCCAGAGAGCCATTCAAGCTGAATACGATGCTCTAGGTGGCAAATCGCAAAATATCGATGGTGGTGTTGCCTCATCCCTGAACTTTGCTTCTCAGGCTCCATTTGCCCCAGCTTCTCAGGGCTCATTCGGTGGCAACACCAAGCGTGACTACCTTCCAGCTTCGATTTTCCGTCGCTACCGTTTTTAAGCGTTGGCTTATTTGAGACTGTCTTAGATAGTTGTTGACTGTTGTTATTATTTATTTTCTTTAATCATAGGTGAAACAAATATAAACGAATGAAATTTTAATTAAATGAATTTTTTTTAAACTTATTTTTGTGTAAACATTGTGTTATTCGCAGATAGAAGCCATATTGGAATTTGTACATGTTACGTCATCTATGGCAGCTATATCTAAATCTGAACCGATTTCGATCAAACTTCTTAGATGTTGTAGTAGTCGTCGAGGAAAGCACTGTAAAAAATTTTGGGACGATTGGTCAATTGATGCGCTTGCAGTCAGTGAAAATCGGGCGATATATATATGGCAGACATTTATGATCGTCATAAAATTCTAAGCCTATTTAATGGTGTCCGTGTGTCCCCCAGTTGTTATCACGCTACCGTCTTATAGTATTTCGATATTGATCTTAAAATTGGCACAAACTCATATTTGCATCGTCAAAATTCGATATGGGGTTTTCCAACAAGAGGTGTTATTTTGTATTTCGGTAGTTGTCACTTTTGATGCTTCTATTCTATGACATTTGACAAGTAACAACGAAGCCAATTTTAGCAAGTGAAAGAGTGCTAAGTTCGGCCGGGCCGAATACTATATACCCTCCACCATGGACCGCATTTGTCGAGTTCTTTACCCGGTATCTCTTTTTAGGCCAACATATGATAAAAGAAAAGATTTGTAAAATTTCAGCCAATTCGAATAAAAATTGCGTCCTTTAGCGGCTCAAGAAGTAAAATAGAAGTCAAGATCCCAGATCGGTTTATATGGCAGCTATATCAGGTTATGGACCAACTAAAACCATATTTGACACAGTTGTTGGAAATCGTAACAAACCACTTCTTGCAAAGTTTCAGCCAAATCGGATAAGAATTGCGCCCTCTAGAGGCTCAAAAAGTCAAGATCCCAGATCCGTTTATATGGCAGCTATATCAGGTTATGGACCGATTTTCACCATACTGAGCACTGTTGTTGGAAGTGGTACCAAAACACTTCGTGCAAAATTTCACTTAAATAGGATGAGAATTGGGCCCTCTAGAGGCTTAAGAAGTCAAGACCCAAGATCGGTTTATATGGAAGCTATATCAAAACATGGACTGGTTTGAACCAAACTTAGCGCAGTTGTTGAAAGTGATCCCAAAACACCACGTGCACAATTTCAGTCAAATCGGACGAGAATTGCGCCCTCTACAGGCTCCAGAAGTCAATACCCAAGATCGGTTTATATGGCAGCTATATCAGGTTATGGACCGATTTCCACCATACTGAGCACAGTTGTTGGATATCGTATCAAAACACGTCGTGCATTATCAAAACATGGTCGGGTTTGAAATAAACTTAGCGCAGTTGTTGGAAGTGATACCAAAACACCACGTGCAAAATTTCAGTCAAATCGGACGAGAATTGCGCCCTCTAGAGGCTGCAGAATTTAAGACCCAAGATCGATTTATATGGCAGCTATATCAGGTTATGGACCGATTGGAACCATACTGAGCACCGTTGTTGGATATCGTATCAAAACACGTCGTGCAAAATTTCATTCCAATCGGATAAGAATTGCGCCCTCTAGAGGCTTAAGAAGTCAAGACCCAAAATCGGTTTATATGGCAGCTATATCAAAACATTTACCGATATGGCCCATTTACAATCCCAACCGATCTATTTGTGCAAAATTTTAAGCGGCTAGCTTTACTCTTTCGAAAGTTAGCGTGCTTTCGACGGACAAACGGACGGACATCGCTAGATCGACATAAAATGTCACGACGATCAAGAATATATATACTTTATGGAGTCTCAGATGAATATTTCGAGTAGTTACAAACAGAATGATGAAATTAGTATACCCCCATCATATGGTGGAGCGTATAAAAATGAATTTCACTTGTAGTGAATTTGAATGCTTCAAAAAGCATCGAACTTCACTACAAAAATGTAAAAAAATTGCAGTCACAAGGGGCAAACTTCTTACAAACCAATGAGTGCTGTCCGATTCTATTTTAAACTCATTGATAAGGTACCTCCGTTTCACAGCCGAGTCCGAACGGCGTGCCGCAGAGCGACAGCTCTTTGAGGAGAAGTTTTAACATGGAAAAGTACTTTACAAACGTCGCCAGGCTTAAGAGGGGATAATCACCGCTGAGAATTTTATTATGTTCCTGCCAAGTTTTGAACAGAGGCGTGCAGCGTAATAGGCGGACGTGCTAACCTCTGCGCTACGGTGGGCATAATACAGCAAAATCGTCCCATCTGGGCCTCGGAAAACTCAATAGTTATTTTTGAGAAGTCTCTCCTCAACGTGTGGTTTACGGTCCGGCGGGGTCATTAGACAATACTTTTTCGACAATGAGGTTGAATCAATCATTAAAGTGAATGAATTGCGCTATCGAGAGATGATCAATGATTTTTTTCGGATTTTCGGAGATGGATCTTATTGATCTGGAAACCCTTTATATTCAAAAAGACGACGTTACGCGCCACGCATGCAACGAAACCATTGATCTTACACGTGAAAAAATTCCCGGCCGTGTTATCTCTGGAAGAGGTGATCACAATTGGCCACCGAGGTCTTGTGATTTATCACCTTGCTACTTCCTCTTTTGGGGCCACCTAAAAGATAATGTGTATGCAAACAGCCCAAGGTCGATTAATAATCTCAAAGATAGAAATCGAGAGACGATTTGGTCATGGAAAATTTCATGAAAAGGATATGGTCCTGTAAGCGTGGTCGTGGTGGGCCATTTTGCTGATGTTCTTTTTATATCCTTCATCATAAGATACAAATAGCAAATTTGCCCATGAACATTCCATTAAGGAAGAGAGGTAAACTTCTCAAATATCAATGAGTGCTGGGGCCTCTTTTAGCAGAGTTCGAATGGCGTGCTGCAGTGCGACACCTCTTTGGGAATTTTTATATGGAAAAGTACCTCACAAATGTCACTAGCATTAGGAGGGGATAATTACCGCAAAAAAATTATGTTTTCTGATGTTCTCGCTAGGATAACAAAAAAGGAGTTCAGGGTACTTAAGCGGACATGCTAAGCTCTGAGCTACGGTGGCCTCCACCATATAGGGGGAATACTAATTTCGTCATTCCGTTTGTAACGCATCGATAATATCAATGTCCGACCCCATAAAGTATATACATTCTTGATCGTCTCGACTTTCTAAGTCGATCCGGCCATGTTCGTCCGCCCGTCCGTCTGTGGAATTCACGACAGCAGTCGAACGCGTAAACTTCGCCGCTTGGAATTTTGCACATATGGCAAATGGGCCATATCGATTCAGATTTGGATAAAGGTCCACTATAAAGAGGTTCTTCGAATTGACTTCTTGAGCAACCTTGTTATTGATTGGGCTGAAATTTTGCAATTTTGCAGTGTTCTGTTATGACTTACAACACTTGTGCAAAGTATGGTTCAAATCGGTCTATAGCATGATGTAGCTTTCATACAATATAACCGATCTACGATTTGATATCTTTAGCCCCTGGAAGTCATAATTTTTGTTCGATTTGGCTGAAAGTGAGCATGTACTGATCTGCTGCGATTTCCAACATCCGTGCCAAGTTCAGTTCACATGGGTCTATAGCCTGACATAGCTCCCATATAAACCTATATTCCGATTTGCCGATATGACTGGAGTCCCAGGAAGGCGAAATTTTTTTACCAAGTACCGTTCAGTCGGTCTATAACCATGACTTATCTCCAACAAAAACCTATGTCTCTATTATCCACCGTGGGCTTCTAGAAGCTATAATTTGTATACCCACCACCATAGGATGGGGGTACACTAATCTTGTCATTCCGTTTGTAACACCTCGGAATATTCACTAAGATCCCATAAAGTAAATATATACGATTATATTCTTGATCATCTCGACACTCTGAGTCGATCTAGCCATATCCGTCCGCCCATCACGATAGCGGTCGAAATCGTAAAGCTAGCCCCCTTTTTTACTAAATATTGATGTAGGTTATCAGGGATTGCAAATGGGCCATATCGGTTCAGATTGCGATCCCATACAAAACCGATCTATCGATTTGACTACTTGAGCCCATACAAGCTACATTTTTTGTCTGATTTGGCTAAAATTTTGTTCGGACTTCCAACATAAATAAAATCATATAGGTCTCATATAAACTAATACGGATATAAACATTGTACGTAGTTTTCTGTTAAGACTTTAAACAACTATGCCGAGTACGGCCCAAATCGGTCTTAAACCTGATATATTGGGTTGCCCAAAAAGTAATTGCGGATTTTTCATATAGTCGGCGTTGACAAATTTTTTCACAGCTTGTGACTCTGTAATTGCATTCTTTCTTTTGTCAGTTATCAGCTGTTACTTTTAGCTTGCTTTAGAAAAAAAGTGTAAAAAAAAGTATATTTGATTAAAGTTCATTCTAAGTTTTATTAAAAATGCATTTACTTTCTTTTAAAAAATCCGCAATTACTTTTTGGGCAACCCAATAGCTTCCATATAAAACGATCTTTTGATTTGATTTCTTGAGCCCCTACAAACCGCAATTTTTATCCGATTTGACTGAAATTTGGCATGTGATGTTCTGTTACGACTTCAAACACCTGTGCCTAGTAGGGTTGATATCGGTCTATAACCTGATATAGCTCCCATATAAACCGATCTCCCGATTTTACTTCCTTAATCGTTACAAGCCTCAATTTTTGTCCGCTTTTGCTAAAATTTTGTATGCGGTGTTTTGTTACGACTTCCAACAACTGTAAGAAGTACTGTCCAAATGAGTCTATAACCTGATGTAGATCCCATATAAACCACTCTCTCAAACATGCTTGTTCGGTTCCTAGAAGCTTTAGATTAGGTTAGGTTGAAAATAGGGTGCAGATATTAATCTGCCCCATGCCGTTATACACACACACCTAAGCCACTGATCGGCTAGTTGTGCGCTCTAAAAACTACAAGGTAACCTCTAAAAAGAAAATCTATGTTAGGAATTCCCTGCTACTTACAAAATCCTTAATTGTTTTCCATGCCACGCCTCTAAGTTGCTTCATATCTGGTATTGTGTCCCCACCTAGGTGCCGGTATCTATTAGACCCGAAAGCCGGGCAATGACAAAGGAAATGCTCCAATGTCTTTTTGTCTTTCCCATATGTACTGCACATGCTATGTCTTGCAGCACAGAGTTTATGTAACATTTTTTACATAGCTATACTGACCTACTTCTTACTTCCTTTCAGTAATTGCCTCGTCTTCCCACAATCTGGATCCCCCCATAGGATTTTAGTCGTCCCACCGACCGTTTCCCTGTTCCGCAGGGTCGCATGCTCATTCATCGCCCGTGCTCTTAACTCGGACTGCAGTCGTCTGGCTTTCACCGCCAAATCGTCCTAGAAGCCTTAATTTTTGCTTGTTTGACAGAAGTCTGGTATGTACAATAAAATTATGCCCTTCAACTAAATTAATTTTGCATAAATTTTTAGCTGAATCCATGGTGATGTGTTTCGAAGATTCGGCCCGACCGAACTTAGCATGTTTTTACTTGTTCCATCATATGTGATGGAATGAGCAACTGTGACCTCCGATGGCTGCTCTTCAATAACTTACATCGAGCCTGGCGTTAAATGTGAATTATTATTGGAAAAACAGTTTGGAAACTGCCTTGAAACTGTGAGCGTCCCGACAAAACTCGGCACAGTCACAAATGTAAATTAAACTGTATAAAATATCGTACTCCGCACTCCATTTCGTCCACGTACATGTCCAGTTCGCCAGATGCAAATCTGATGGACTTCTCTGTTGTGGGTTACTTTAGAGAGCAGGAAAGTATAGATTCGCTTTAGGAAGATTACATTAATGCAGCTTGCAACTCGTTTTTTGACTGATTCAAAGCAATAGTCAGGGGAAAAGTTTGGTCAAATCGATCAAAGAGAGTAGTTTTATTTAAAACAAAAAAAAAATTTTTTACATACAAAAATTCGCGCCAGCTACTCTGTAATGTGGAAGATAGATTTCGACCATACTCTACGTAGATGTTACACTCAACCAAATTTGTTATTCAAAACAGCAAAAATGTTTGCCAAAACAGCAGTTTTTGTCTGCTGAAAATTGGAAATCGGGCATTACTGCTGTTTCAGCAAACATAGGGCTGCTGTATTAGCAAACAAAATCTGCTATTTTAAGAACAAAAATTTGCTGAAAAAAAACTTTGTTATGCTATTGGGTTGCCCAAAAAGTAATTGCGGATTTTTCATATAGTCGGCGTTGACAAATTTTTTCACAGCTTGTGACTCTGTAATTTCATTCTTTCTTCTGTCAGTTATCAGCTGTTACTTTTAGCTTGCTTTAGAAAAAAAAAGTGTAAAAAAGTATATTTGATTAAAATTCATTCTAAGTTTTATTAAAAATGCATTTACTTTCTTTTAAAAAATCCGCAATTACATTTTGGGCAACCCAATATTTTTTATGTTTGCCTGTTACTTGTTTTGATTACTTTAGGCATTTCTTTTAGATATTTTAGAAATTAAGTTGGAAGAGATTGTTTAAATTTGTTGATTATTACTGCAAAGAAGCTACCTGATCCATCCATTGGTATACATTTCGTTATGTGTCTGAGCTCGCTCGCACTTTTTGTTATTGCTCTACTAATGCGTACATGACTGTCATGGCCTTTTGTATCTAAATTTAAAGAAAAAAGAGTAAGGAAAGTATACATTAGGTAATGTAGGGTAAGATTGAAAAAAGGGTGCATATATTAATCTGTCCCATGCCACTATAGACATACAACTAAACCAGTAATCGGCTTGTAATGCGCTCTAAAAACTAAAAAGTAATCTCGAAAAAGAAAATTTTAAGTAAGGAATTCCGTGCTACTTACAAAATCCCTAATTGCTTTACATACTCACTCACCTAAGTTGGTGTATGTCTGGTATCGTGTCCTCACCTTAGTACCGGTGTCTGTTAGCTGCGAAAGAGGGTAATGATACAGGAAATGCTCCAATGTCTTATCATATTCCCATCACTTGCCGCATCGATTTTGCATAAATGAGCTCTTAGTCCTATATGTCCCGTTATGAGACCAAACGCTATACTAACCTCCTTCTTACTTCCTTTCAGTTGTGGCCTCGTCCCCTCACGATCCGGATCACACCATAGGATTTTCCCCGTCCTACCGACTGTTACGCTGTTCCACAGAGTTATTTACGCGTTTCTCGCCCTCGCCTTTAAATCGGACTGCGTCGGCGCGAAAGGCTTCGGGTTAACCAAATTTATCGAGGGCGGGAATATCCTTTCATTCCCCCTTACTGCGTTATATCCCGGTACCCAAACGATGCGGATTGAGCCATCCTGAGAGAAGGTGTTAATCTCCTTCTTACACTGCAAGACTGTTCGTGATCTTACCGTCCTGGTTGGTATTGCCCTTATGGCCACTTCACTGTCCGTAAAGATGTTCACACTCGATGTCCTCGCATTAGTACCACAACACTTTACGGATTCGGTGATAGCTCGGATCTTCGTCTGCAGGATCGTTCTATGGTCAGGCAGTCTAAAACAGATCTCAGTTCCTGGGTTCCTAATGTAGACTCCCAGGCCCACTCTTTCCCCTAGTTTGGATCCATTCGTGTAACATGATCTTCCTGACGGCAATACTAGGGTTCTGTCAGTCCAAGACTGTGCCGCTGGCAGCATCGCCGCGCACTCGACTATTCCCTTCCTTCCTGGTTTCCCATCGATTATACCGGTTTCGCCTCGATTATACCGCGATGGTATGAGCTGCTCCCATCCTCAATCCATTATCCCATCGCCTTAAGCCTCATAGCCGCAATGGCTCCTCCTGGCTATATGTAAATTTCAGATTTACATATAGCTCTCATATATTGGGTTGCCCAAAAAGTAATTGCGGATTTTTTAAAAGAAAGTAAATGCATTTTTAATAAAACTTAAAATGAACTTTAATCAAATATAGAATTGCCATTTTGTTCGATAACCTTTTGCCATCTTCCTGGCAAATTTAGTATTCCACGCTCATAGAACTTCTGGCCTTTATCTGCAAAAAACTGAACCAAGTGCGATTTTAAAGCATCATCATTGCCGAAAGTTTTACCATTTAAGGAGTTCTGCAAAGATCGAAATAAATGGTAGTCTGATGGTGCAAGGTCAGGGCTATATGGTGGATGCATCAAAAGTTCCCAGCCAAGCTCACTTAGTTTTTGGCGAGTGACCAAAGATGTGTGCGGCCTAGCGTTGTCCTGGTGGAATATGACACCAGTAAACATCCGAATTAATCGTTTGGTTCCTTGGAAGCAGCTCAAAATATACCGCACCCTTCCAATCCCACCAAACAGACAGCATAACCTTCTTTTGGTGGATATCAGCCTTTGAAGTGGTTTGAGCTGGTTCACCATGCTTGGACCATGATCGTTTTCGACTAACGTTGTTGTAAACAATCCATTTTTCATCTCCAGTTATGATTCGTTTTAAAAACGGATCGAATTCATTGCGTTTAAGGTGCATACCACAAGCGTTGATTTGGTTTGTTAAATGAATTTCTTTCAATATATGTGGTACCCATATTAAAATTGACGCCAAACAAACAAATGTAAACAAAATTTCGCGCACTTTTTTTCTAAAGCAAGCTAAAAGTAACAGCTGATAACTGACAGAAGAAGAATGCAATTACAGAGTCACAAGCCGTTGAAAAAATTTGTCAACGCCGACTATATTACTCTATATTACCGACAATTACTTTTTGGGCAACCCAATATAAATATCGCCCGATTTTCCCTCCTATAGCCACTGCAAGCGCATTTATTGACCAATCATCCCAAAACTTTGTACAACGCTTACCTCGACGACTTCGACAATATCTATAAAGTTTACTCGAAATCGGTTCAGTTTTAGATATAGCTCCCATTTTGAGAAATAATGCAATAAGTGCTAATTTTTTAAACGATTCTCTAAAAATTCAGCAGAACAGATTTTCTTATCACTCTCGACATTACTCTGGACATTACCGGTGAATTTCATAGAAATCGGTTCAGATTTAGACATAGCTCCCATATATGTATATCACCCGATTTTCACTTCTATGGTCACTGCAAGCGCATTTATTGACCAATCTTGCCAAAATTTTGTACAGCACTCTCCCTGACGACTATCACAATACATAAGAATTTTGTTGGAAATCGGTTCAGATTCAGATGTAGCTCCCATATAAATGTGTTCAAATTTTGACAAATTTTGTTCAGGGATGAGGCTCATTTCTGGTTGAATGGCTACGTAAATAAGCAAAATTGCCGCATTTGGAGTGAAGAGCAACCAGAAGCCGTTCAAGAACTGCCCATGCATCCCGAAAAATGCACTGTTTGGTGTGGTTTGTACGCTGGTGGAATCATTGGACCGTATTTTTTCAAAGATGCTGTTGGACGCAACGTTACGGTGAATGAACACATTTCGAACCGAACACTGATTTTGGTAATAAAATTCAATGATTTGCAAGCGTTGCTCGTTAGTAAGTCTATTCATGATGAAATGTCAAAGCATACTGAGCATCTTTCTCTTTGACACCATGTCTGAAATCCCACGTGATCTGTCAAATACTAATGCATGAAAATCCTAACCTCAAAAAAATCACCCTTTATATGTTTGTCAGATTTGGACTAATATTGCAATAAAGTGCTCGATTCTCTCAAAATTTGGCAAGAAGGATTTTCTTATACCTTTTAATATTATTGGTGAATTTCAGAGAAATCAGTTCAGAATTATAAATAGCTGCCATATATGTATTTCGACCGATTTTCGCATCTAGAGCCACTGCTCGCGCATTTATTGACAAATCTTGCCGACATTGTGCAAAACGCGTTCCTCGATGCCTACTGCAAGAAGTTTGGTCAAAAACGGTTCAGATTTAGCTCCCATATATATGTTCGTCAGATTTTGGCTAGTTTGCAATAATGTTGTCATTTGTCAACGGTGTTAATTACACTTTGAACATATTTGCTCGAAATTTGATACGGATGGTTTAATAACATCCGCCGAGGTCCATTAAAATTCGTTTAGATTTAGGTTAGTTCCCTCTTTGCACCCATAATGTAGCTGTAGGGTATTATAAAGTCGGTATCCCCCGACTTTTGCCCTTGCTTACTGGTTTTTATTTAATTTAGCATAGGTTATAATGAAGTTGTGTCCGTCTGGTTGATAAAAAACAAAGTAGCCACTTGATAGAACACAATATATAAGGAATTTAATCCTTTTTTGATGAAATTCAATTCAGCAAATTTTTTTTAATGTTTGATAATCACCAAAACAAAGGAAAGCTTCCGGCTTTCTATGTTATTTCCAATAACAAATAACAAGCCATAAAATGTAGCTAAGCAAAATATGAGCATTTGACAAAAGGCAATAACTTTTGTCTTTTTAGTTAGACGAATAACTATGAATAAAACCTCTCAAGATGTTCTGACCACAGTAATATCTTATGGGATTAAGATATCATTATTTTGTGGGCATTTATTGTTTTATTTTATTACCTTTTAATCTTATTGGCCTTAAGAGAAGCTTGATGTGACACCACCCACTATGCTGTGAGGCTTTGAATGTCACTAATCACTGATTTAATTTCAAATATCAAGTCAATGACCCACTTTAGGTGACTCAACAAATAGCACTAAATGTGCGATTTTATGCTGCAAATATCAGGAATTTGCTCAAAACGGAAGCATAAAAAACAAGTCTCTAATCGCGATTGAAACAAGAGAAAATATGTCTAAATATGCCTTGTGATGCGCAAATATTCTAAATTATTAATTTATACAAATATGCTGAGGGAAAAATTCATAATTCTCGGATAAAGATATTTGATTGTATAAAAGTGACGCAGACTGGGCCAAAGAATCATTCTCAGTTGTGAACTAAATCGAACAGTAGAAGTCAAATACCAAGTAGCACATCATAAAATGCGTGCCTTCGTCGTCTTGTGTTTGGTGGCTGTGGCCAGTGCCCAATATAACTATCAGCCTGGTAGTGGTGGTGCAGGAGGATCCGGAGGACGTGGAGGAAATGGCGGATTCGGAGGAAATGGTGGCTCAGGGGGAATTGGTGGCTCAGGAGGACTAGGAGGCTTTGGCGGAAATGGCTTGGGAGGAGGCCATGGAGGACAAGGAGGTTTCGGTTCCTCATTGAGCGGACCTTCATCTGGTGGTATTGGTGGATCTGGTCCCTCCTTTGGTGGTGTCAGCTCCGCTCCTGCCTTCGGAGGTTCTAGCGGTCCATCCTTTGGCGGTGCCGGCTCTGCTCCTTCCTTCGGTGGCTCTAGTGGTCCTGTTGGCTCATCCTCTTTCGAGGCTCCCGAAGCCCAAGGTGCTGTTGAGAAACAATTCATCACCTACACCGCCGACGAACAAGATTTCAATGATCCTCAGGCCACCGAACAATTTGCCAACTCTGTCAAGCAAGGTCTCCGTGTTGTCTTCATCAAGGGTCCCGACAATAGCGGTTTGGAAAATGCCGCCCTTGCCTTGGCTAAACAAGCTGCCAGCCAACAGACTGCCATCTATGTCCTTAACAAGCAAACCGATCTTGCCGCTCTGGCCAATAAATTGAACGCGGAGAATAGCAATTCCAACAACAAACCCGAGGTGCACTTTGTCAAATACCGCACCCCTGAAGATGCCGCCAATGCCCAGAGAGCCATTCAAGCTGAATACGATGCTCTAGGTGGCAAATCGCAAAATATCGATGGTGGTGTCGCCTCATCCCTGAACTTTGCTTCTCAGGCTCCATTTGCCCCAGCTTCTCAGGGCTCATTCGGTGGCAACACCAAGCGTGACTATCTTCCAGCTTCGATTTTCCGTCGTTTCCGGTATTAAGTGTTGCCCAATTTGAATTAACCTTAGATAACTGTTGATTGTTATTGTTATTTATTTTATATTCATAGGTAAACCAAATATAGATTCGAAAAACCTATTTAAAGCGAAATTTTTCTTGATATGTTACACGGTAGCTGACATAAAGCGTTACCAACTTTACACTAGTATATCTGTTAAACTAGAAATGGTCACCTGAAGTTTCCCATCTCACAAGGTGGTACGAACTTGTGAGACCGCCTATAACAGCTCTCCCGATTTCATCGTGCCTGTGATCAAAGTAATTGCGACTCGTTAACGGGAAAATAATTTGGAAGCCGCTTGGAGCCGTGGGCACGCAAACATGTCGGTCGCAGACTGTAGACGTGCTAACAAAATCTCGCGCCGTCAGAAGTTCATGATCAATTTTGAAAATTAGGTGAATTGAAGTGAAGTAAAGTGAGATGAAGTGAACTGAAGTGAAGTGACTTCACATTTCATTTCGTCCACACAGTGGTTGTCCATTTCATATGATGCCATCCGAGGGATTTTTCTATTTAGGCCATTTCGGACAAAAAGGTAAGATTTAAAATTTTTCCAGTATGGATACGTTGAAGAAATGGGAATGGGCAAAAATACCGGCAAATTGCATTCGTGTAACTTGCTTTTGACTTGATCAATAGTCCAGTTCTCATTTCTTTGAGGACCTCTCTGATATAGCGGATGTGAACATTCGCAAGTTATTGGGGTTTTTAAAGCTACCTGGATGGTTCAACAATAGGAACTAGAAGGCATCTTCCTTCTTCGGTTCGTGTGGTATCATAATGGTCGAAAACAAACGTCTAAGGGAGTCTGATGGCAGACTGCCACTTAAACCTAACCCAACCTAACCTTAGGTAATCCGGGTTCATCGTGCCCCTAAAGTTGGTCACCTCGGTACTCGGAAAATGTGTTGGGGCTGCCAAATCTTAATTTTTAAGTTTTTTTTTGCTGGATAGTGTTAAAAATTCCCTACACAAAAACCCGCTTAAAGTATACAATATCTCCACTAGTTTTGGAGATATTCAACTTTATTTTTTTGCAATTTTGACCGAGACCTGCTTTGTATTTTGGAGTTTACGTAGGCATTTGTGGTTCGATTTTAAATGTTATGCATAATTTGGATGTGCGACAACATTTACAACAACTTTGCCGCCCAAAATAGTCAATTTTTTATTAAAAAATTTTGAAAACACCTCGAATACAAAGTTTTCAAAGCCCAGATTCAACAATTGGGCACATGTTTCCTTCCCTCCATGTGTCCTCTAAGCTCCACAGCAAATTTACTAAAAATGCGATTTTGAAACCATCTTTGCCCAAAAGGGATATTTTGGGGATTTTTATAAAAAAAAATCGGGCAGAACTTAGTTTTATTTGTTTAAGGACAATTTTATCTGCAAAATTCAAAAAGAAGTGCTAAGAGATCTTGATTCGTTTTTTTTTTTAATTTTCAATTTGAATTTTTGTTTTCACAAAAATTAATTTTTTTTTTGCTTTCATATGAACTTTATTGGTTTACGAATTTAAGTTTGGATATAAGGTGTACTCTATTCTTAAGATACTTTATTTCATCCCGATATTCTCATGATATCTGATTTAGGGGTGTTTTCAGGGGTGAGGTGGTCCCCCAGACACTTGGCCCTGAAAAATATCAGCATCGTGCTCTTCTTTCAAATACCATTTATTTAAACCCCATATTGCCATTGGTTAAGGGGAGTTTACACGGTAAGGCCTCCACCAAACACATGGCCCTAAGATAGGCTATCAAATTCGTTTTCAAATCTCAAATACATTACATTTGAGCCACATATTGGCATTTTCGAAAAATGTTTACCACTTGGGGGTGTTTTGGGGAAGGGGTGATGCCCTAAATACTTGGTCCTACATTTGGATATCAAATTCGTGTTCCACTCCAAAAAACCTTTATTTGAGCCCCATATTGCGATGATCAGTAAACAATTGCTGTTTGTGGAGTATATTGGGACAGGGGTAGACCCCCAGAAAATTGGTCCCGAAAGTCGGTATCAATTCTTGCTCTACCCCCCAATACTTTTCATTTAAGCTCCACATTGACATGGTCGGTAAATATGCCCGATGTAGGGGTGTGTTGGGGACTTGGGTGGTCCCCCAATCACTAACCAAATGGTATATTGTCATATATCTATATATTATTTATTTGAACCCCATATTGCCATTGGCATCAAAATTGGATATCAAATTCGTTTTCTAATCTCATTTAAACTCCTTATTGCAAAAGTCAGCAACTATGTCCGGTATTGGCCCTCAAAACTATAAAACTCTCTTTAAGACCCAAATTGTCTTGGTGAGCAAATACGTATTATTTGGGGGTTATTATGGCGGTGGGACGACCCCTAGACATTTGTTCCCTAATGTTGATATCAGATACGTTATCTACTCCCAAATACCTATAATTTGAGGCACATATTTCCATAGTCGTCAAACATGACCGGTTTAGGGAGTGTTTTGGAGGCTGGGGCGGCCACTCATTGACTTGGCTTTGAAAATATATATCAGATTCGTATTCTACTCGAAAAACCTCTTATTTGAGCTTTATGAAATGGTCAGCCAATACTTCTTATTTGGGTGGTGTTATGGGGTTTCCCGAACATTGATATCAGCTTTGTGCTTTACTTCCAAAGGCCTTGCATTTGAGCTCCATATTGCTATGGTCGTAAATTTGTCCCCTTTGGGGGATGTTTTTGGGGAGAGGCGGCCCCCAAACACTTGGTCCCATATTTGGATATCAGATTCTAATTCTACACTCAAATACCTCTTGTTTAGGCCCCATATTCCCATGGTCAGTAAATAAGTCCTATTTGGGGGGTGTTTTGGGGAAGGAGTGGACCCACAGAAACGTAGTCCCACATTTGGATATAAGATTCGTATTCTACTTGCAAATACCTTTCATTTGATTCCCATATTGCCAATTTCTGTAAATATGTCCGATTTAGGGGTATTTTGGGGGTTGGGGTGGTCCCCCCAGACACTTGGTCCGACAATTGGATATCAGATACGTTTTCTTATCCTAAATACCTTTCATTTGAGTCCCATTTTGTCGTGATATTCTATATATATGTTTGGTGGAGTTTTGGGTGGGGCGGTCCCCCGAAGATCTTTGGTGTTATGACCAAGATATAGTGTCATAACAACGATTGCCATATATATCTTCTCAGACAGTAAGGTAACAATTACATCACGTATGTGGCTCAATTTAGACTTGAAGAGGTTAAAGTCTGGTTTTCGCTGACTAGAATATACCTCTCTGTCATGACTGTAATGACAAACACATTACAGGTCACTGCCGGAATCGGAAAACATGCTGGCAGACTTAAGGTTGCAAGTAACCACTTTTGCAGAAGCTGTGAAAACGTCGAGGAAAAAGAGTAAGAGGAGATTTCCGAACATCTACTGTGTGTGAGTGTGACCTGCACTGGCAGTCAGAAGGAGTTCCGCTTTAGGTAATCACTTCTTTAAAAGCCCGGCACGGGATAGATGTGAGCACCACACAAGCTGTAACATTGAAGTCCGATCTGTGTGGTGTTCATTGCTGTCGCGAGAGCATAGCTGCGAGCTACCGGGCGCATCCACAGGTTGCGGATAGTGAAATGCTCCATCCGGGGGAGGGAGAGTCTCAATTAGAGGTCGGGTGGCACCGACTCTTGCACAAATACTGGCGAATTATTGGCGTCTTTAAATAACCAATGGCCACACTGTTTCCTCGGCGATCGGTGCTTTGGACCGGAACGAACTACAGGAGATTGAGGAGGATTGCCATCTCTACATGAAACATGCCATGAAAATGTGGTTACAAGAACAACAATTACTCGTCTGATTCGCAAGATGTTGGGCTTTCGCAAGATGTTGGGCTTTTTCATGCGATCTGATTGGTTCAAGGGTAGGAATAAGAAGGCATCTTCCTTCTTCTGTTTATGTGCTATCACAATCGACGAATGCAACTAAGTGAGCCTGAAGGTAGCCCGTTACTTAAGCCATTACCTATACCAAAAAGAGCAACACCGATGGTATGATGTAATATCGTAGACTAATCTTCCTGTACTTTGATTTCTCTAATACAAACAATCGCTCTGATGTACATACAGATGGACATGTCTAATTCCATGCTAGAAGCGATTATAAAGCTGCCATTAGACGATAAGACATGTCATATGAGCTACGACTTTCTGCTTTGCATAATACTTGTCTTATGTACGTCGAATACGAATAGAGTGCGCTCTAATCGGCATGTATTCTCATATGTATTGTACTTTTTTATACCCGCCACCGTAGGATAGGGGGTATATTAATTTAGTCATTCCGTTTGCAACACATCATAATATTAATTTCCGACTCTACAAAGTATATATATTCTTGATCAGCGTAAAAATCTAAGACGATCTAGCCATGTCCGTCCGTCTGCCTGTTGAAATCACGCTACAGTCTTTAAAAATAGAGATATTGAGCTGAAATTTTGCACAGACTCTTTTTTTGTCCATAAGCAGGTTAAGTTCAAACATGGGCTATATCGGACTATATCTTGATAAAGCCCCCATATTGACCGATCCGCCGATTTAGGGTCTTAGGCCCATAAAAGCCACATTTATCATCCGATTTCGCTGAAATTTAAGACAGTGAGTTGTGTTAGACCCCTCGACATCCCCCTTTAATTTGGCACAGATCGGTTCAGATTTGGATATAGCTGCCATATAGACCGATCTCTCGATTTAAGGTTTTGGGGCTATAAAAGGCGCATTTATTGTCCGATGTCGTCAAAATTTGGCACAGTGAGTTAAGTTAAGGCCCTCGACATACTTCTATAATATGGCCCAGATCGGTCCAGATTTGGATAAAACTGCCATATAGACCGATCCCATTTAGGATCTTAGGCCCAAAAAAGCCACATTTATTATCCAATCTTTAAAAATAGAGATATTGAGCTGAAACTTTGGACAGATTCTTGTTTTGTTTATAAGCAAGATAAGTTCGAAGATGGGCTATATATTGTCCCTTATCTTGATATAGCCCCCATATAAACTGATCGGCCGATTTAGGGTCTTAGGCCCATAAAAGCCACATTTATTATCCGATTTTGCTGAAATTTGGGACAGTGACTTGTGTTAGGCCCTTCGACATTCTTCGTCAATTTAGCCCAGATCGGTCCAGATTTGGATATAGCTGCCGATCCAATTCAGGGTCTTAGGCCTATAAAAGCACATTTATTATCCAGTCTTTAAAAATAGAGATATTGAGCTGAAACTTTGCGCAGATTCTTGTTTTCTCCATAAGCAGGTTAAGTTCGAAGATGGGCTATATCGTACCATATATTGATATAGCCCCCATATAAACCCATAGGCCGATTTAGGGTCTAAAGCCCATAAAAACCACATTTATTATCCGATTTTGCTGAAATTTGGGACAGTGAGTTGTGTAAGGCCCTTCGAAATTCTTCGTCAATTTTGCCCAGATCGGGCTAGATTTGTATATAGCTACCATATAGACCGATCCAATTTAGGGTTTTAGGCCCATAAAAGCCACATTTATCATCTGATTTTGCCGAATTTTGGGACAGTGAATTGTGTTGGGCGACTCGACATCCTTCTTCAATTTGGCCCAGATCGGTCCAGATTGGAATATAGCTGTCATATCGACCGATCTCTTGCTTCTAGGTTTTGGGCCCATAAAAGGCGCATTTATTAGCCGATGTTGCCGAAATTCGGGACAGTTAGTTGTGTTAGGCTCTTGGATATTTTTCTGCAACTTGGACCAAATCGATCCAGATTTGGATATAGCTTATATAGCGTAACGCCTTTTTACTTGTTATACCCTACACCATTACTGTGGTACAGGGTATTGTAACTTAGTGAATTAGTTTGTAACACCCAAAAGGAAGAGAGATAGATCCATTGATAGGTATACCGATCGACTCAGAATCACTTCCTGATTCGATTTAGCTATGTCCGTCTGTCTGCCTCTCCGTCTGTCCATGTAAATTTGTGTACAAACTACAGGTCGCAATTTTCATCTGATCGTCTTCAAATTTGGTATGGGCAAGTATTTCAGCGTAGAGACGAAGCCTATTGAAATTGGAAAAAATCTGTTCAGATTTGGATATACAATAGCTTCCATATATATGTTCGTCCGATTTTCAGTAATACTGCAATAAAATAGTCATTTATTAACCGATTCTCTCGAAATTTGGCAGGAAGGATTTTCTTATGACTCTGGACATCACTGGTAAATTTCATAGAAATCGGTTCAGATTTGGATATAGCTCCCATATATATGTTCGTCCGATTTCCAGTAATACGGCAGTTAAATGGTCATTTGTTGACCGATTCTCTTGAAATTTGTTGGGTAAGGATTTTCTTCTGCCTCTCAATATTACTGATGAATTTTAAAGCAATCTGTTCAGATTTGAATATAGCTCCCATATATATGTTCGTCCGATTTGCAGTAATAATGCAATAAAATAGTCATTTATTAACTGATTCTCTCGAAATTTGGCAGGAAGGATTTCCTTATGACTCTCGTTATTACTGGTGAACTTCATCGAAATCGGTTCAGATTTGGATATAGCTCCCATATATATGTTCGTCCGATTTCCAGTAATACGGCAGTTAAATGGTCGTTTGTTGACCGATTCTCTTGAAATTTGTTGGGTAAGGATTTTCTTCTGACTCTCAATATTATTGGTGAATTTGATAAAAATCGGTTCAGAGTTGGATATAGCTCCCATATATATTTTCGTCCGATTTGAAGTAATACAGCAATAAAATGGTCATTTGTAAACCGATTCTCTCGAAATTTGGTAGGAAGGATTTTCTTATGACTCTCGTTATTACTAGTGAATTTCATGGAAACCTGTTCAGATATGTATCGCCCGATTTGCACTCCTAGACCTACTGCAAGCGCATTTATTGACCAATCTTCCCAAAATTTTGTACAACGCCTTCCTCGGCGAATTCCACAATATCCATAAAGTTTGGTTGAAATCGATTCAGATTTAGATATAGCTCCCATGTATTTGTTCGTCAGATTTTGGATAATTTGTTGTCATTTGTTAACCGTACTTATTATGTTTTGAACATATTTGCTTTGTTCGATATTTGATACAGGAATTTTAATAATCTATCTGGATATATCAAATTTGTTGTTAGAATTAGATGTAGCCTCCCCTTTTCTGTTTATAGGGTAGGTGTAGGGTATAATAAAGTCGGCACCGCCCAACTTTTCGATATTTCTCATGTATATACGTGACTAACAAGTATTTTTTTCCGATAAAAGCAGACGGACAGACGGACGGAGATCAGGATATTTTAGTAGTGGACAAAGGTTTGCAGCAAATCAATGCGTTTATATACGTTTCCTTAAACTTTTCAAACACGGCACAGATTAAACCATTTTGGTGTTTCAACCACAAAACGATGACAGTATTTGCAACAGTATCTTAGTGCAACTAAAATTTGTTTCCAGTTTTGAAATATACATGTGATGTCTGCTTTTTTTGAAAAACCACCAAAAGTTATCCATGGGATGTCTAAAATGTTTTAAGTCGCTTGCTTGCAGAGACATACTCGTGTGAACTGAGCCGCTAGTATTATATTTCTCTATCTTCACGATTATTTCTTAAACGAACTTGACTTTGCCATTGCCTTTTTAATAAGAAAGTCAAACCCTGACAGCCGCACTTATTTATATAAAATTTTTAGATTTCAAATGTCTCAATTTGAAAACAAAGAAAGACAGAGTTGAAAAACCGCCTACTCCATCACGCTGTACGATTCAACGACTTTTGACCTCTTTCTGGCCAGTTATTCGCCGCATGTCTATTTTAGTTGAGTGTAAATGACGTATGGGCTTTCATTTCTTTTCGGCTGAATATCAAAACAGGCAATCCACCTATGTATTTGATGTTTTCTATACCTTCCGAGTTAGTCGAATCGATAAATATCATTAATCAAAAAAATTGTGGAAATAAAACACAATGACACAACTATCACTTTTTATTTGAAACTTAAAAAAAAAAAAAAAAACATAAAGATTCGCCAAAGATACCTAAAGCGAAGGGAGGCGAATAATGAATATTTCATTAGCCTCATTAGTCAACGACATAATATTTCAATTTTAACACCAGGTGATTTTCTTAAAAATGAATATAAAAAAGAAATCGGTGGCGCTTAAGAACCATTCTTTTGTTGTTGAACCTCGAACAGTAATCGCAAAACTCTTAGTAAAATGCGCAACTTCATTGTACTTTGCCTGGTGGCAGTGGCCTGTGCGGATCACTTGGGACAAGACTATCATCCCGTGGATCGTTCGTATATACCTCCTGGAGAGAGCTCATCGGCTGTGGGAGCAGCTGGCAGCAGTGTACAGGCTGCTTTTGATGTTGGTAGCTCCGATGGCTCATTCGATGTAGGCGGTTCTGGAGCATCGTCCGTTGGTGTCTCTGGCTCAGATGATGCCGGCATTGCGGTCTCAAGCTCTGGTAGTGGATTTGATGATGGTTCTGCTGATATACCAATCGCCGCCACACGTTCTGGAGCAGATTTTGCAGCTTCCCAAGGCACTTTTGATGCTGCTTCCAATGAGGCGCCTGTATCGAGCGGTGGTTTCGAAAAGGAATTCTACACTTTTAGCGCTGACGAACAAGATTTCACTGACCCCTCGGCCTCTGAACAAATCGCCAATTCCGTAAAGCAAGGACTCCGTGTTGTCTTCATTAAGGGACCCGAAAATCGTGCTTTGGAAGATGCTGCCCTCTCTTTGGCTAAATCCAGTGCCAACCAAAAGACTGCCATCTATGTGCTCAACAAGCAAACTGATATCGCCGAATTGGCCAACAAATTGAATATTGAATCCAGAAATGCCAACAACAAGCCTGAGGTACACTTTGTCAAATACCGTACCCAGGAAGATGCTGTCAGCGCCCAACGTACCATTCAAGCCGAGTATGATGCTTTGGGTGGAAATTCTCAAAATATTGATGGCGGTGTGGCACCTGCGCTCAACTTTGCTTCGACTTCCCCAATTGGAGGTGCTTCTGTTCGCCAAGGTGCTGGAATTGGTGGGGGAGCGTCGGGATCTTTTGGTGGATTTGGTGGTGGTGCTTCTTATGGCGGTGTTGGTGGTGGTGCTTCTTATGGTGGTGTTGGTGGTGCAGGCTCCTTTGGTGGTGCCGTGGGTGCTGGTTCATTTGGTGGCGCCTTGGTTGCCGGTTCACATGGTAGCGCTGGTGCTGCTGGTGGAAACCTTGGCTCAACTTACCTTCCAGCTTCAGTTCTCCGACGTCTTCGTCACTAAACTACGATAATGTTACAAACTGTTATGAGTTGAATTTGTTTTGTTATTGTTATTTATTGATTAAGGGTACTCGCAAATGATTAAAAAAAAACGTTAAAGTGAATCAATACGCTTTTTTATTGAAAATTTTAGTGAATATTTTATAGGCCCAAAACCTTAAATCGTGAGATCGGTCTATCCAAATCTGCAGCTATATCCAAATCTGAGACAATCGGGACCAAATTGACGAAGGGCCTAACACAACTCACTGTCCCAAATTTCAGCGAAATCGGTTAATAAATGTGGCTTTTATGAGCCTTAGACCCTAGATCGGCGGATCGGTCTATATGGCAGCAATATCCAAATCTGGACCGATCCGGGCCAAATTGAAGAAGGATAAAGAAGGGCCTAACACAACTCACTGTCCCAAATTTCAGAAAATTCGGAAAATAATTGTGGCTTTTATGGGCCTAAGACCCTAAATCGGCGGATCGGCATATATGAGGGCTAGATCAAGATATAGTCCGATACAGCCCAGTTTTGTGCTTATACACAAAACAAACGAATCTTTGCAAAGTTTCAGCTCAATATGTCTATTTGAAAAGACTGTATCGTGATTTCAACAGACAAACGGATAGATGGAGGGACATGGCTAGATCGTCTTTGATTTTTACGCTGTCAATATGTTGCAAACGGAATGACAAACTGAATACATCCCCATCCTTCGGTGGTGGCCTAACAGTATTAACAATATAAATGCCTTTATCTGAATCCCATATGATCATTATTGGCCTACGAATTCGCTCGGATGGTTAATGGTCATTTAAGTTTGGATGTTGGATGAACTCCATTCTTAAAAGACTTCATTTGAGCCGGATATTCTCATGATGTCCCATTTAGGGGTTTTTTTTTCGGGGGTGAGATAGTCCCCCATATACTTGATCCTGACAAAAATATCAGCATAGTGCTCTTCTCTCAAATACCATTTATTCAAACCCCATATTGCCATTAGTTTAAGGGGAGTTTATGGGATGAGGCGTCCCCCAAACACTTGGCCCCAAAATTGGTTATCAAATTCTTTGTCTAATTTCAAATAGCTTTCATTTAAGTCACATATTGCCATGGTCGCTAAATTTGAACTCTGTGGAGGGTGTTTTGGTGACGGGTCACATTTTGATTTCAGATTCGATATCAACTACCAAATACCATTATTTGAGCCCCATATTGCGATGGTCAGTAAATAATTGGTGTTTGTGGGGTGTTTATAGAAAGGGGTAGGTCCCCGGAAAATTGATCTCGAAAGTGGGTATCAACTTCGTGCTCTACTCCCCAATACATTGATAGAAAAAATACGGTACTTTGCTAATACCGGCTGGTATTATTTGGTTCACGCTATTGTCAAATATTTTTAATACCATTTGGTATAAATTCAATGCCAGACAAAAGAGTCTATTAATATTTGACGGCACCACATTTGTATTTTTTTCATCACGCCAGAAGTGTTGTTGGGCTTTGTACATAAAATATTTCATTATAAAATATTTGTTAAAAAAATAAATAAAATGTTTTAACACAGTTTGAGTGCGCAATAAGTAAAAGCGTGCTAAGTTCGGCCGGGCCGAATCTTGGGAACTCACCACCATGGATTCTGCTAAAATATGGGAGCTATAGCTGATTATAGACCGATTTGGAGCGTATATGCCACAGTTGTTGAGATTCATAGCATAAAATTTCAGCCAAATCGCATAAAAATTGCGGCTTGTAAGGGCTCAAGAAGTCAAATCGGGAGATCACTTTATATAGGAGCTTTATCATGTTCTTGAAGGATTTGGACTGTACTTGCCACAGTTATTGGGAGCCATAGCTGAACACTATGTGTAAAATTTCAACCAAATCGGAAGAAAACTGCGGCTTCCAGGGTCTCAAGAGGTCAAATCGCGATATTCGTTCATATACAACCTATATAAGGTTCTTGACCGATTTGAACCGTACACCGCATACAAAATTCCAGACAAATCGGACAAAAATTAAGGCTTCCAGGAGCTCAAGAATTCAAATCGG
The DNA here is from genome assembly GCF_963082655.1 of Stomoxys calcitrans. NCBI lineage: Eukaryota > Metazoa > Arthropoda > Insecta > Diptera > Muscidae > Stomoxys > Stomoxys calcitrans. The sequence goes on from NC_081553.1 coordinate 107,023,641, forward strand.
GAGATCGGTTTATATGGGAGATATAACCAAATCTGAACCGATATGTTCCATTTGCTGTCCCCAACGACCTACATCAATATTAAGTATCTGTTTAAAATTTCCAGCGGCTATCTTAACGCGTTCAATCGCTATCGTGATTTCGACAAACGCACGGACGGACATGTTTAGTTCGTCTCAGAATGTCGAGACGATCAAGAATATATATACTTTATGGGGTCCTAGATCAATATTTCGACGTCTTACAAACGGAATGGCTAGTTTAGTATATCCTTATTCTATGGTGGTGGGTATAAAAACCGGTGAACCCAATATTTACCTAGTCGGCAAACATGACCGGTTTGGAGGGTGTTTTGTGACGTGGCCCTGAAAATGTATATCAGATTCGTGTTCTACTCTAAAATATCTCTTATTGAAGCCTCATATTGCAATGGTTAACAAATACGTCTTATTTAGGTGGTGTTAAGGGGGTGGGATGACCCCATAGACACATTTTGCCGACTATTGATATCAGATTCGTGCTTAACTGCCTGAGACCTTTCACTTGAGCTCCATATTGCTATGGTCTCACATCTGCCATCTTTAAGAGGTGTTGTTGGGAAGGTACGGCTCCCCGTATTCTGCAAAGGAGAGTTAGAGGACTTATTGAGTCCGGTTTCAAAATAAAAGCGTGCTCTACATCGTACTTAACAGTCGTTGGCTACATAAGATACCTTTATTAATTTCATAACGCTGTTGATGGTGATACATGGCGTATCAGAAATCGCGATCCACCATGCCAGTCAAAATGTTTTAAAAAAACAGCACACGCATGCTTAACTTTTTTAAGTTCTTTGCTGTGCTATTATTTGAATAGAAAGCATTGGATATAGCTACGTTTACATTGGCCACTCAATCCAGATTTATGGCCTTATCGAGATTTAAGTGCAATCCCCTGTTTTTTGCAGGTTTTACCATATAAAACAAAATCCCATTTTTGCATGATTTTTATACCCTCCACCATAGGATGGGGGTATACTAATTTCGTCATTCTGTTTGAAACACCTCGAAATATGCGTCTAAGAGACCATAAAGTATATATATTCTTGATCGTCATGTCATTTAAAGTCGATCTAGCCATGTCCGTCGTCTGTCCGTCCGTCTGTCTGTCGAAAGCACGCTAATTTTCGAAGGAATAAAGCTAGCCGCTTGAAATTTTGCACAAATACTTTTTATTAGTGTAGGTCGGTTGGTATTGTAAATGGGCTAAATCGGTCCATGTTTAGATAAAGCTGCCATATAAATCGATCTTGGGTCTTGACTTCTTGAGCCTCTAGAGGCCGCAATTCTCGTCCCATTTAACTTAAATCTTGAACGTAGTGTTTTGGTAGCACTTCCAACAACTACGCTAAGTATGATTTTAATCGGTCCATGGTTTAATATAGCTGCCATATAAACCGATCTTGGGTCTTGACTTCTTGAAATCGGTCCATGTTTTGATACAGCTGCCATATAAACCGATCTTGGGTCTTGACTTCTTGCGCCTGTAGAGGCCGCAATTCTCGTCCCATTTAACTTAAATCTTGAACGTAGTATTTTGGTAACACTTCCAACAACTACGCTAAGTATGGTTTTAATCGGTCCATGGTTTGATATAGCTGCCACATAAACCGATCTTGGGTCTTGACTTCTTGACCCAATAGAGGTCGCAATTCTCAACCGATTTTATTGAAATTTTGCACGTAGTGTTTTGGAATCACTTCCAACAACTGCGCTTAGTATGATTTAAATCGGTCTATAATCTGATAAAGCTGTCATATAAACTGATCTTGTATCTTAACTTCTTGAGCTAATAGAGCGCGTAATCCTCATCCGATTTGGCTGAAATTTTGTACAGCGGGTTCTCTCATGACCTTAATATACGTGTCTAAAATGGTCTGAATCGATCAATAGCTTGATACCGCTCCCATATAAACATATCTCCCGATTTTGCTTCTTGAGCCCCTACAACGCGAATTCTTATCCGAATGAACTGAAATATTACACAATGACTTATACAATGTTCAGCATTCATTTATGGTCCGAATCGGACTATAACTTGATAAAGCTCCAATAGCATAACAGTTCTTATTCAATATTTTTTGTTTGTATAAAAAGAGATACCGCGCATAGAACTCGACAAATGTCATCAATGCTGGAGGGTATATAACATTCAGCCTGGCCGAACTTAGCACGTTCTTACTTTTTTTTTTAAATCCTAAATAAAACCGATTTCATGGCTTAATAATCAATAAAAGTACCAAAATATGCAACTGTTTCCAATAATTGTATATGGATGTGTTTGATATGCAAATTCATGCATACGAATGTACGGTGGTGTATGTCACTTAAATCCCCAAAAAGGCAGTGTAAACGCACGGGATTTGTTTTTTAATTTATTTAATTCTAAATCATTAAAATTTCAATGTAAACGTGTTTTATGATTTCGAGCTAGAATCTGTTCGAAAAATCGTGAAAAAAATACCGCAATAATTAAAAGCGTGCTAATTTCGGCCGGGCCCAATCTTATATACCCTCCACCATGAATCGCATTTGTCGAGTTCTTTTCCCGCCATCTCTTCTTAGGCAAAAAAGGATATAAGAAAAGATTTGCTCTGCTATTAGAGCGATATCAAGATATGGTCCAGTTTGGACCACAATTAAATTATATGTTGTAGACCTGTGTAAAATGTCAGCCAATTCGAATAAGAATTGCGCACTTTGGAGGCTCATGAAGTAAAATAGAAAGATCTATTTACATGGGAGCTGTATCGGGCTATAGAGCGATTCAGACCATAACAAACACGTATGTTGATGGTCATGAGAGAATCCGTCGTACAAAATTTCAGGCAAATCGGATAACAATTGCGACCTCTAGAGGCTCAAGAAGTCAAAATACCAGATCGGTTTATATGGCAGCTATATCAGGTTATGAACCGATTTGAACCTTATTTGACACAGTTGTTGAAAGTAAGAATAAAATACGTCATGCAAAATTTCAGCCAAATCGGATAGGAATTGCGCCCTCTAGAATCTCAAGAAGTCAAGTCCCCAGATCTGTTTATATGACAGCTATATCAGGTTATTAACCAATTTTAACCATACTTGGCACAGTTGTTGGATATCATAACAAAATACGTCGTGCAAAATTTCAATTCAATCGGATAAGAATTGCGGACTCTAGAGGCTCAAGAAGTCAAGACCCAAGATCAGTTTTATATGGCAGCTATATCAGGTTATGGACCAATTTGAACCACACTTGGCACAATTGTTGGGTATCAGAACAAAACGCGTCGTGCCAAATTTCATTCCAATCGGATAAGAATTGCGCTCTCTAGATGCTCAAGAAGTCGAGACCCAAGATCGGTTTATATGGCAGCTGTATCAGGTTATGGACCAATTTGAATCATACTTGGCACAATTGTTGGATATCATAACAAAACACGTCGTGCCAAATTTTATTCCAATCGGATAAGAATTGCGCTCTCTAAAGGCTCAAGAAGTTAAGACCCAAGATCGGTTTATATGGCAGCTATATCAAAACATGGACCGATATGGCCCATTTACAATACCAACCGACCTACACTAATAAGAAGTATTTGTGCTTTACTCCTTCGGAAGTTAGCGTGCTGTCGACAGACAGACGGACGGACATGACTAGATCGACATAAAATGTCGCGACGATCAAGAATATATATACTTTATTGGGTCTCAGACGAATATTTCGAGTACTTACAAACAGAATGATGAAATTAGTATACCCCCCATCCTATGGTGGAGGGTATAAAAATTGATAATTATTGTACAATTTCAAATAATGCAAACAAAATACCTACTAATATCAGGGGGTGCAGATATTGATTGATTGAAATGGATCCCAAACCTTGAATTGGGAGATCGATCTATACGACAGCTATATCCAAATGTAGTCCGATCTGAAATCGGATAATAAACCTGGATTCAATTCCACAATTAGGAATTTTATTCGTTACAGGGATCTAGCCTACTCCAGGTGGAAACTTTGTAAAATGCCAGAACTTTATGAAGAATTCCGCACGGCAAGAAATAAAGTTAATGTACTCAAAATGATGGCGATGCAAAATTACGATATTATTCCTCCAAATATTATTCGGCGTTAGACACTAAATGTAAGTGGAGGGTTATAAATGATATCGGGATTGGAAAATCCAAGGCAATTTCTAATTACCATGGTGATATAAATGAATTGAATGAAACTTTTGTGAATATTCCGACCTTAGATGAAGACTCGAATTTTTACCAAGACACTAATAGGCTTTCGGAAAGCACAAATATTGATTGTCGGCTTTAGTTTAGATGTATATCACACGGCGAAGTTTAACATTGTCTTAGATCAGTCAAGTCAAATGCTATTGGTCTTGATAACATTGACCCAAGATTCATCAGAATGTTAGTTCCTTATCTTCTTCCTTTTTTTACTCATCTCTTTAATTTGAATCACCAGTGCATATCCCATAACATAATCCCAATCCCTAAATCGAATAATGATTTTCGTCCGATTTCTATATTATGTTAACTCTCCAAAAGCTTTAGAGAAGATTTTGCATAAACAAATGTCCGACTATATCCATCATGAACCTTTGTTGTCCCATAGACAATCCGGGTTTCGTGCCCATCAAGGTTGCGTTAGTGCATTAGTTGAAGTTTCGGAATCTTTTAGAAGCAAAATTGATGATGCCAATGTCACTTTGCTCGTCCTACTAGATCATTCAAAGGCTTTCGACTCGGTTGATCATCATAATTTAAAGCTCAGAAGATTTTTCAATTTTAGCGATACTTCTATCAAATTGGTTCAATCATATCTTAGTAATCGGCAACAGTCAGTGTAGGTAGGTGATTCAATATCAGAGCCAATTCTAGTGCCTAAGGGAGTTCCACAAAGCTCAATAGTCAAGACCCAGGATCGGTTTATATGGCAGCTATATCAAAACATTGACCATTTACAATCCCAACCGACCTACACTAATAAGAAGTATTTGTGCAAAATTTCAAACGGCTAGCTTTACTCCTTCGGAAGTTAGCGTGCTTTCGACAGACAGACGGATGGACGGACATGGCTAGATCGCCATAAGATATCGTGACGATCAAGAATATATATACTTTATGGGGTCTCAGACGCATATTTCGAGGTCTTACAAACAGAACGACGAAATTAGTATACCCCCATTATATTGTGGAAGGTATAAAAATAAAAGATTCAGTTTGCGAGACCTGTATATCACTATAAATCAACAGAACATTGATATTGTGTGTAGTGCTAAGTATTTAGGTGTGATTTTTAACAGTTCTTTAACTTGGTCAAATCATATAAATGCTATTGCCGGGCAGACATATGCAAAGCTGCGTGCACTGTGGATAACACACTCTTATACACTAATCGAAATACGAATTCCGTTAGCAAAGATATATGTAATTCCTAGTCTGATCTATGGCAAATGAAATTTTTCAAACTGCGATTCACTAAGCCAACGAAAATTAAATGTAGTATTCAACAGCATTACTAGGTATGTCTGTGGTATAAGAACGACTCAACATGTTTCTCATTTGGCTACTTCCTTTTATGGTTGTAACATCGACAATCTACTTAGAACTAGCTCTCTACTATTCTTACATAATATCATTTGGAAGCAAACACCTAAATACCTCTATGACCAATTAATATTTGCCCGATCTAGAAGGGGTAGGAAACTTGAGCTTAGTATCTGAATGGCAATTTTATACGAGTACCATACGTCTTTGGAATACTCTTCCTCACAATATCCAAAACATCAGCAACGCGTCAATTAAAAAAAAAACTTTCCATTTTTCTTTGAAATTAGCTATTTTAAAATTTAATTTTGGACATATGTCTTAGCCAGTAATCGTCTTGTTGTACGCTCTTGTAAGTAACCTAGTAGAGAAGAATCGAAGCTAGGCATTATGTGCTACTAAGAAAATCCCTAAAGGTTATCCATACCACGCTCCTATGTCGATTCATGTCTGGTATTTTGTCCCCATCTACGCGCCGGTATCTTTTCGCCGCGAAAGCACATGCCTTGTGATGGGCGATGGGTAAGTACCCAAAAGGTATTTACCTGGTGAATTGGCTAAATACCCTGGTATTTACCCATTTATACCCAAAAGCTGGGTATTTATAATTTTGCAGATATATTGGGTATAAAAACATTTTCCTTATGATCTCATAAATTCGAATTTTAGTCATATATAGCTGCTATCTAGACCGATTTCCAGACTTAAGGCCTTGGGGCAATACATTGGTCATTTGGTACTTGGATATAGCTGCCATATAGACCGATCCCCGATATAGAGTATTGAGCCCATAAAAAAGCATTTTTCATCCGATTTTGATGATATTTGAAACAGTGCGATTTGATAGACCTCTACACCTTTGTGTCGAACATCGTCCAGATCGGACCATATTTGGATATAGCTGCCATATAGACCGATCTCCCGATATTAAGTAATGAGCCCATAAAAGGAGCATTTTTGGTCCGAGTTTGATAAAATTTTAAATGCTCCTTTTATAGGTTTATTACACAATATCGGGAAATCGGTATATATGGCAGCTAAAGGGTGATTTTTTTGAGGTTAGGATTTTCATGCATTAGTATTTGACAGATCACGTGGGATTTCAGACATGGTGTCAAAGAGAAAGATGCTCAGTATGCTTTGACATTTCATCATGAATAGACTTACTAACGAGCAACGCTTGCAAATCATTGAATTTTATTACCAAAATCAGTGTTCGGTTCGAAATGTGTTCATTCACCGTAACGTTGCGTCCAACAGCATCTTTGAAAAAATACGGTCCAATGATTCCACCAGCGTACAAACCACACCAAACAGTGCATTTTTCGGGATGCATGGGCAGTTCTTGAACGACTTCTGGTTGCTCTTCACTCCAAATGCGGCAATTTTGCTTATTTACGTAGCCATTCAACCAGAAATGAGCCTCATCGCTGAACAAAATTTGTCAAAATTTGAACACATTTCGAACCGAACACTGATTTTGGTAATAAAATTCAATGATTTGCAAGCGTTGCTCGTTAGTAAGTCTATTCATGATGAAATGTCAAAGCATACTGAGCATCTTTCTCTTTGACACCATGTCTGAAATCCCACGTGATCTGTCAAATACTAATGCATGAAAATCCTAACCTCAAAAAAATCAGCTTTGAGAAGCTGCAAACACAACAGATGGCAATGGCATACTCGACTTAGGCAACTGCTTGATGAAAGCACTCTTTGTCCCGATGATATAACGGCGCAGGGCAATCCATTGCCCATTCCAAGGAAAATGCCACGAAATCTGTATTTGGGTACTGGAAGCCTCCCCGCAGAAGCCCATGATACGAACAAGAGTGTCGAGATGCTACTGAAGTTAAGAATGCAGCATACAGAGGAACCTTGCAATCAGTAGCAACGCCAGATGAAAGAGAGGTATCGAGAGAAGAGGAGAGAGGAGAAACGTCTATTTCGCAGAAAGAAAAAGGAACTAGAAAAGTCGTGAGTGTGAGCGAATTGAGATGTACGGGAGTCAGAATGAAGACTGAAAATTCTGCTTTGGTGAACCATCCTCCTGCAGAGACAAAGAAGGAAATCTGGTAACTGATAGAGATAGTGTGCTGAGGATATGGAAGGAATTTTACCCAGCTGCTAGTGTCCGACGTTGGCGGCAAAGAGGATACCCCTGAACCAATCCCTGATGATGATAAAGAATGGTTACCTCCTACCTAGCATTAGATCCGAGTATCAGTGACCCGATTGAAGAAAAACAAGGCAGCAGGAGCCGAGGGTTACCCGCTGAACTATTTAAGACCGAAGGCGACACGCTGATATGCTGTATGCATCAGCTTGTTTGCGCAATGTGGCTAAAAGAACGCATACCCGATGAATGGTACCTCAGCATACTATGTCCCGTACACAAGAAAGGAGATAAGACGGAATGTGCCAACTACAGAGGAATAAGTCTCCTTCCCATCGCATACAAGATATTCTCGATCATACTGTGTGAAAGATTAAAACCTAAAGTTAATGAGATAACTAGGCCCTTTCAAAGCAGCTTTAGACCTGGTAAATCCAGACATGCCACACTTCTCACAAGATAGCACATGCTACCTGCCTATGCCGACGACATCAATATCAAGGGTCGGTCAAAGGAAGTAGTAATTGCTGCCTTTGAAAGAATTGAAAGGGAATCAGTGAAAATGGTCTGCAGTAAATGGAGATAAAACGAAATGGATGGTATCAACTCCCAAAATGCCTTGTATAACCTAGCAGATAAAGAAAATGGAGAAAGTTGGAAACCACAACTTTAAGATAGTCAGCAACTGCAACCGAAACGAATGATACAATTTTGACTTTTTTGCTGGAGCTTCTTCATCTATTCTGACAAAATGACCTAGCCAACGCAACCTTTGTATTTTGCTGCGTTTAGCTATGCTGTCGATGTCATGCAGCTCGTGGTTTGCATAAATACTAAAAACTACAGACACTGCACCGTGTCACAAGTGTAGCATATAACGTTTGGACGAAATTGTGTTATGGTTTCAGAAGCGAGCGCACGTATATTGTCCGGCCTGTCAGCTCGTCGGAGGGGCAGGTTCAATGCTTCAATACGCCTTTCATGCCACATTAAATTATTTATTTCTATACGTGCTAGTTTCGATAGGAGCAGATATAGTTAAAAGTGAGAAAAGGGGCGAAAAGTTTAATGACGGAGTTCATATCGATAGACGAGTAGATGTTGACGTCTATCTTGCCCACCCAACCTGGTCATGAGTTGTAGATACCCGCTTAAACCGTTTGACTGCATGACACCCATATTCCCAGTGACCTAACTAACCAAGCTAACCTAAAACCAAACAGGAAAAGCAAAATTTAGTCTGAATCCATTAGAGTTTTATTCCACAAATCAATAACTAAGTATTTCGGAATCATTTTTATGAATTGGAGAAATTTTTATTTTTATTCTTAACATGGGCTAACATATTCTTATTTATCCTATTTATAGATATTTTAAATGATCTTAATAAATAAACGTACATAACGTAGATTATATTTCAAAAAAAAAATTACATTTAAATGACCCACATTAATGTGCAGTTCAAACTCATTTGCTTTGCGTAACAAACAGATGGAAACAAATTGAAAAAAAAAACGCTGATGCCGATACCAAGCTAAAATTTAGATACTGAGAGAGTACTCACATATGTTGTTGCTGATTAACATGCTCCCACGACGAAAGGCCTTTCGATGAGTGCTGTTGATGCTAACATTGGAAGTCAAGAGAGTGATAAAAGTTAAAAGTGATCCGGCGGCAACAATGTTGCTAGGCTTCCGGCTGCGTTTGTTTCTGCAACACAATACGAGTTAGCTGCTGAATTCCAAAAGATACTTTTTTCATTATAAACATGTAACTAGAAGCAGAGTTCGACATTAGGGTGGATTGAAGAAAAAAAATTAAAAAAAAATCACACTAGAAAAATAATATGAAACCCTTGTTTAAATTGACTCACTTCTAGGCATGTTGATAATGAAACCAAATGTGGCAAAACAAAATAGAAATAAAAAGTAAAGCACATTAACATGATTGAATCAAAAGTCTAATTTTAACTTGAATCTTTAAATTTTTTTTGTACATGGTAAATATCAAAATGTTCAATTTATTTAATGAAACGCAGAAAGCAAGAAAATTTCAGGCTTTTGATTCAATTATAGACTAATCACTTAAACACTTAGTACTATATGTTCAACTTAGCTTAAACTTTGACACACTATGACACGTCCATTTCAATCTCCAGAAATTTTAGATGCTTTTGGACACTGCCACGTCAAATGATACAGTTGCCTAGAAACTTTAAAATACACTTGCCGGTTGGAATTTTTCTATTATCGGCCGTTTAATACACCAAGCAAACTTCCTTCAAGACAATTGGATTTTGGGGCACCAGCTTATTTCACTTTAAATTTCTATGGCCACAGTCTTCATTTCTTCCTCTCGGTTCAAATATAATAGTTCTTTCTTTTCTTGTAATTAAACTCTTGTTATCAAAAGCACATGGCAAATGCCCATTGCGTGGGTGCGATCAACTGAATGCGTATATCAAAATGATGGGAGACGACAACAGGTTTTTTTTTTATTCCTTTTATGCTGTGTGGTGATCGGCCCGCACACCGACTGCAATGGGAGTGGGGACAGCAAAGGCAAGCCAAAGAGCAAATCAAACTCCCCAGTATTTTTATGATCGCCCTTTGATAAAAAAAATGTGGCTGGGGTGCTGGGTGCCAATCCTAATTGAAACCAAAAACAACAACGCGATTGTTAATATTGTTTCAATGAAATAAGAGATAACAAAACCAAAACTCACCGTTTATATTCGGTGGCACCCAAGCTCGATAATTCAGAAAAAAAAATGGATGATAATAAATCTGCAATTTCTTCCGATGGTGAAGGTGGATTTGAAATTGCCACAGCACGAAATTTATGTATTCGGCAGTCTCTAAATAAGTTAATTAAATTTTCTTAACAAAAAAAAAAAAACAGTGGAAGGGGATATCCCTGGCACTTAAACTCACCAAAAAAAAAATTGTAAAAAAAAAATCAATTTTCGTGGCAGAAAAAAAAATGCTACTTGCAATCAAAGCCAAATCTTTAATCTTTCCTAGGGTAGGATGAACGACAAAATGGCCGAGTAAGCATAAACTCTAGACTAAGAAGCCTTGGTATCGCCATGTCTCACCTCAAAACTTCCAAACGGTTAGAAAATCCATTAAAAGCCACAGGCAATAAGCGAGAAGCCACAATAAACTAAATAAAAATAACAAGATACTTTCCCTGCATAACCACATACAGATGGCGCTGGCAATACAATGCAGTATTGAAGACTATTTAATCAAAACCAAATGGTTAGAAATCAGATAATGCAAAAATGAATCCCAGTGGCAAGTGCACTTCTTACATTCCCCCCCGCCAAAATCAGACTTCGGGGAGGTAACACATGCCGGAAGCTGATCACACTTGCCAACATGCATTTACGTCAAATACCAAAGGTCTCTATGGTCGAATATCCTTGGCATGATAAGTACCGAGAAAATTGCCTCTTAGGTCTTCCAATTCGTAATATGAATTCCCTAATTTCCTCCTGACTCTAGCCCTAAGGAATGTTGGGGCCAGCTTGGCATTGTACCCTTGCTCGAAACTACTCTGCTTGAAATTCCTTCTGTAAACTTCTTGGCCTACGTGGTAAGAAACTTCCCTAGAGCGCAGGTTATAGGTCTTCTCGTTCCTGCAGAACTGTTTCTGGATATTCTCTGAAGCCTTCCTAGCCATGATATCCCTAGAGTCATTTCGGTCAAATCTAACAGAGCGGTCCTCAAGCATCTCGAGCTGCCTAAGAAGTGAATACGTTCCCCCATTCGTAACCATGTTCTGCCCGAAAGCCAAATAATATGGGGAGGTGCCTATTGCAGAATGCCTCGAAGATCGTAAAGAGCAACATATAGAACTAAGCAACTCGTCCCAGTTCTTCTGGTCGGGCTTGACATAAGATTTTATGGCCGCTATCACGGACCTATTCACCCTCTCCGATGCGTTTGATTGAGGGGAGTGAATAGCCGTATAAACGTGATGTACCCCATACCGTTTCAACAATTGATTAAAAATCAAGGATTTAAATTGGGAGCCATTGTCCGAGACAATGGTTTCTGGCACGCCAAACGTGTGAAACAAATCGCCTTCGAGATATTTTACAACCACCTCTGCAGTAAACTTTTTAACAGGATGAAGAAAGGGAAATTTAGAGAAATGGTCTAGAGCAATAAAAATACCAATATTACCAGATCTAGATCTGGGGTAGGGACCAAGAAAATCGACGTATAGTTTTTGGAAGAATCTGCATGTATCTGGGGTCTTTCCCATTGGGGGTCGCAGTACCGTGTTTGGGTGCTTCATCGATTTGCACACCTCGCAGTTGTTTACATAATTCTTCACGTCCACAGCCAAATTGGGCCAAAAGAAAAACTGACGAATTCGGGCAAGAGTTTTGTTTATTCCACAATGTGATGATAGTGGATGATCATGGGCCTTCCCTAATACATCTGGTATCAGCTCTCGCGGTACCCAAAGTTTCCAGGCCAAGTCATCGTGAATCTGGTCGCCAGTGGCATGCTCTGTCCGTCTATATAAATAACCGTCTACAATTTTAATGTCGGGCAGTTGTTCCAAATTCCTCCCAAACTTGTCCAAAAGTTGTTGGTATTCAACAGACTTAAAATATGTGGAGTTTAGATCCACGAAAAAACCAGTGTCATTTTCAATTTCAGACAGACTATTCAGACCTAGAGCGGACATGTCTTCCGTATTGGCTCTAGAAAGTGTATCCGGGACTATGTTAAGACTACCACGCCTATGCTGAATGTTGAATTTGTATCCCTGCAGTTTTAAAGCCCACCGAGCCAGCCTTGTGCTTAGATCTGTCTGGGACATCAGCCACTTCAATGACGCATGGTCAGTAATAATAGTGAACTCATGTCCTTCGACATAAGGTCTAAACTTTTTAACACTTAACATTGCTGCTAAGCATTCCTGTTCGGTAACTGAATAGTTGCGTTGGGCTTTGTTGAGTTTCTTCGACATAAAGGCGATAGGAACTTCTTCACCCTCCGCATTCTTCTGTACCAATACACTTCCTATACCTGTTGTGCTAGCATCACAGTGTATGAAAAACGGCTGCGAAAAATTCGGGCTGTGCAAAACAGGGGCTGAGCTCAGGTGAGACTTTAAAACCTCAAAAGCTTTTTGGGCTTCTTCGGTCCATACAAATTTCCTCCTTCCTTTCAACAAATCCGTTATAGGGGTAGTAATAGAGGCATAGTCCCTAATAAACTTCCTATACCATCCCGTCATACCTAAAAACCTGCGAACTTGCTTCACCGATCTCGGGGCAGGAAATTCAGTAATGGCGGACACTTTCTCCGGATCGGTTTGAATGACCCCATACCCAACCACATGGCCTAAATACTTAACCTCTGGGACACAAAAATGGCTTTTCTCTACGTTAATAGTCAGTCCAGATTCACGGATCCTTTTCGCCACACACCTCAGAACTTCCAGATGCCTTTCGAAAGATTCAGATATGACGAGAAGATCGTCGAGATAGACAAATACCTCTGCCCTTAATTCTGGAGGTATTACTTTGTCCATTAACCGGGACATTGTTTGGGGGGCGTTACACAACCCAAAGGGCATAACCTTAAAGTGGTACAACGGCCTCCCGGGGACAGTGAAAGCAGTCTTCTCTCGCGATTTCTGGTCTAAAGGAATCTGCCAAAAGGCATCCTTCAGATCCAAACTGGTAATAAATCGAGCCTTGGGTAATCTACTTAAAATGCCGTCAATCTGCGGCAGCGGATAGGCATCACCGACGGTTACAGAATTTAACTTCCTGCTATCCAAGCATAACCTGTTCTTGCCAGGCTTCCTATGAAGCACCACTGGCGAGGACCATGCGCTGTTGCTCTCTTCGATTACATCCAAAGCTATCATACGGTCTAGTTCCTCATAAATTAATTTTTCTATCGCAGGGGACACTGGAAAGTGGCGCTGTTTAATGGGGCGTGCTTCCCCAGTTTCAATGCTATGATATAAAACATCTGTTCTACCTAGGCCCTCTTTGGAGTAAGATGGAAAAATAGATACTACCTGGTTGAGTCTTTGTCTTTCAATCTCCGACAGAGGAATTTGTGGAGAGATTTCATTTATGCCAGAGAGAGGTGACATTCCACTGCTCCAAAGTTCAGCGGGAAGTAAATTAAAAATATTCCAAAAATCTATCCCTAAGAAGAGATCCTTATCTAAACTAGGAATTATAAATATAGTAATGGGCATTTCGCATCCCTTAAACGTAATAAATGTCTCCACAAATCCGATCACGTTTTGTCCCTTTCCATCTGCAGTGTGAACAGTAGACTTCAGGTTCTTAAAAGGCTTCTTCGATGCTATAAAATCGTTGGCGGCCTCAGACCCAATACATGTTATTGAAGCCCCAGTATCTAAAAGGCCAAGCATTTTCTTCCCAAACAGAATTACTTCTGCATAAGGTCTTACATCTGACGGACGATCCAGGATAGAATAGACTAACTTTCTCCTAATACTTCTCATCTTCCCCCAAAATGATTTCATACGAAGTGCGGACCTAGACTTCCGTTTAGGTTCGTCGAAGATCCTTGCACGGGCCAACTCATATTCTTTAATTCTAGTATGAAGGGGTTTAATAGGAAATAAGTTAGCAGGTGTGGTCTTATCAGCAAAGTCTCTAGTTGAGAATCCATTATCATGGTTTTCAAGGTCAGTACTTGCGGATTTACTTGTGTTCTTAATAGTATGGTGTAATAAAGGAATACTAGGGGAAGGGTCTGACAATATCTTCACTACAGTTCCGAAATCGATGTCTTTTCCGAGTTCTGTGCACCCTTCTGTGCACTGGACCTGCCGTTTTTTGAAGCACACTTGCTACAGTTTGGCTTATAAGTATTAGGGGCACCACAGCCATAACAGAAAATGGACCTTTCTTCTAAACAGTCCTGATAGCGGTGTCCACTTTTGGCACAATTCCAGCATACTAGATTAAGGGCCGCTATCTCATCATCAGGCACACAAACATCTGGCGCTTCCTCTCTATTTTCATCTTCTATCTCTGATATTCTTTTGGATAAAGGAACAGATTTAGAAAGGGTTAAGCCTAGCTTTCGGCGCATGTCTTGCATGAAAAATTCGCGTCTCCTACATGTATCCCTCAAACCTTGCAAAGACCCTATCTCCATATTTAAAATCTCATGTTGGATTTCAGGGAGCAAATTCCTACGGAGAATTTCTACCAACATTTCATCTGATAAAGGGGTCTTCAACCTATCGGTCAACGCAACAATGGACTCATAAAAGTTATCAAAAGATTCATTGGGTTTCTGCTTGCGTTCCCGAATCAATTCCCTGATATCTACATCAGTCCTAGAGTCTCTGTACTGTTCACGAAGGGACCTGCACAAATCAAACCATCGGATTGAGCTGACAGAGCGATGATATCGCCAGAACCAGTCACTGGCTTTACCCTCAAATAATGAACTGGCGTTACCACAGAGCAAATCCAAATTCCCCTGAAGGGTCTGAGCGGTCAGAGCTTCCACGCGATAAATAAAGTTGTCGATAGAGAGACCATTTATCCCGCCATTAAACTTCAATTTCCAATTAGACATTATTTGCAATACTTTGTCTGGGCGAGAGTGTAAATCTGAAGAAGACGAATTGCCATGAGAGGAACTGTTCAAAACCGATTGCCCATTAGCCTGAAGTGGTCTATTCTGAGAATCCCTAGATCGACTATTATGTGGTGTAATTCCAAATAACTCCCTAAACGTACGGTCCTCAACAGCAGGAAGAGTCTGCATCGGCTGAGGTGAGGATTGCGAAGGTCGATTCGGTTCAATTTGCGAGTTAGAAGGCATTAACCTAGAAAGACTTGAGGCAATATTCCCTTCGATGAGCTGACTCAATTGAGCAGTTAGAGTAGTCATAAACTGTACCTGTTGGGCTGAAACAATGTTAGTTACTAACTGGGTTATTCTCTCTGTCTGATCAACCACACCGATCGAGGTATTGGAAGCACTATCACCCTGAACTGTATTAGCCGCCGCTGGGGGTGGTGGATTGCCAATCTGTTTAGCTTGAGCCCTAGTTGTTATCTGAGAAGTACCTGTGTCCGTTGAATCAGACGCTACCCTACTATTGCAAATGGGGCAGAATGGCCTAGTCTTAACGCATTTCTCCAAACAGCTCTTGTGGAAAACATGTCCACATGAAATCTTCAGCAACGCCGAAACGGAAACAATAGTTTCACTACAGGCATCGCAAGTAGGATTACCGTTCGATCCCATAGGATTCTTTTCTGCAGTTTTGGTAGCCATAGTTGTGAATGAACAAAATATTGAGATATAATCAAAAGATACTTTCTTTACAATCCCGCTGTATGATCATGTAGCCATTCACGCAAAAAAAAGTATAAAGATAAAGCTTTTATCCTTTAAAGAACAAGCATGTATATCAAAAATTGAAATAAAAATAGGGTTTGAATAGGTTTTTCCAAAAAAGATAATAATAAGGCTTCTATCACCGCCTTGTGTATAAAAATTAAATTTTAATCCTTTTCCTGAGGTTAGTTACCAACTTCCCAAATTCTATTTTAATTTTCAAAACTTTCTCTGATTTTTTTGTTTTCTTTTTTTTTTTTTTAGTTTTTTAATGTCTATAATTTCTATAATTGTGTTTTCTGTTTTGTATTTCTGCGGTTTTGCTTAATTATTTAATCATGCGTATTGCTTACTGTTTTACTTTAATATGTATATTTTTTTATTGTTGATAATTCAAAAATTATTTTTCATGATTTATTTTATTTAATTTTTACCTTTACTTCTATCTTTCATTCAAAAAGTTAAAGTTATAGTTCATAAATACGAAATTTGGTAAGAAACAAATATTTCATATTCGAAATTCAAAAAGGAAAAAGGCGTTGTTAAAAATAGAAACTTTCAAAAAAAAAAAAAAAAATTATAATTTTTTTTTTTTACAATGTGAATAATATATTTTTTCCCTCGTTTTTAGGTAGTATATATTTATTTTTTTTTTGTCTTTATTTCGTTTTTTTTTCTTTTGAAATTTTTACCTTTTTGTATATAATATTGGGTTTAAAGAAAAAAAAGGTTTGGAGAACAAAATTTTTTTTTAATATTTGATTTTAAGTAAATGAAAAAAAAATTATAGGTATTGAAGCAAAAGTTTTACCCTGTTTGATTTCAATGGTAGCATGCGTTAGGTTTGTCACATTTAATGATATGAAATTGCCAATAAACGAATTCACTATGAAAGGAAAAGGAAATAGAAGGAGAGAAAAGATATCACCAAACCGGATGGAAACTGTTTGGTTCCAAGTATCCAGGTTCTGGTTAGTTCTAAATGTCATGAAGTTGCTTTTGCCTGTGGTCAGATCTAGCAAAATTTTCCAGAGTCTGCATTCCTTCCAGACAAAGAACAAAAACAATGGCACTTTCGATAGAAGCAGGAGGGAGATTATTGTCAAAATAGGTTGGTAAGAAAGAAGTTTGGAACTCTAGATTCTACACAATATCCGCATTTTGGAATAAACTCAAAGAGAAAAATTTGGAAAGATGAAAATTTAGATAGAGACGGTATAGATGAAGTAATAAGGGGAAAATAAACTTTAGGAGCCGAATGAATAAACTTGGGTATCAGTATAGATTGATCCAAAAGGTGGTACAAAAAAAACAGTCACATTCGTGCCCCACGTTGGGCGCCAAAAATAATTTATTATGTAGCATATAACGTTTGGACGAAATTGTGTTATGGTTTCAGAAGCGAGCGCACGTATATTGTCCGGCCTGTCAGCTCGTCGGAGGGGCAGGTTCAATGCTTCAATACGCCTTTCATGCCACATTAAATTATTTATTTCTATACGTGCTAGTTTCGATAGGAGCAGATATAGTTAAAAGTGAGAAAAGGGGCGAAAAGTTTAATGACGGAGTTCATATCGATAGACGAGTAGATGTTGACGTCTATCTTGCCCACCCAACCTGGTCATGAGTTGTAGATACCCGCTTAAACCGTTTGACTGCATGACACCCATATTCCCAGTGACCTAACTAACCAAGCTAACCTAAAACCAAACAGGAAAAGCAAAATTTAGTCTGAATCCATTAGAGTTTTATTCCACAAATCAATAACTAAGTATTTCGGAATCATTTTTATGAATTGGAGAAATTTTCATTTTTATTCTTAACATGGGCTAACATATTCTTATTTATCCTATTTATAGATATTTTAAATGATCTTAATAAATAAACGTACATAACGTAGATTATATTTCAAAAAAAAAAATTACATTTAAATGACCCACATTAATGTGCAGTTCAAACTCATTTGCTTTGCGTAACAAACAGATGGAAACAAATTGAAAAAAAAAACGCTGATGCCGATACCAAGCTAAAATTTAGATACTGAGAGAGTACTCACATATGTTGTTGCTGATTAACATGCTCCCACGACGAAAGGCCTTTCGATGAGTGCTGTTGATGCTAACATTGGAAGTCAAGAGAGTGATAAAAGTTAAAAGTGATCCGGCGGCAACAATGTTGCTAGGCTTCCGGCTGCGTTTGTTTCTGCAACACAATACGAGTTAGCTGCTGAATTCCAAAAGATACTTGTTTCATTATAAACATGTAACTAGAAGCAGAGTTCGACATTAGGGTGGATTGAAGAAAAAAAATTAAAAAAAAATCACACTAGAAAAATAATATGAAACCCTTGTTTAAATTGACTCACTTCTAGGCATGTTGATAATGAAACCAAATGTGGCAAAACAAAATAGAAATAAAAAGTAAAGCACATTAACATGATTGAATCAAAAGTCTAATTTTAACTTGAATCTTTAAATTTTTTTTGTACATGGTAAATATCAAAATGTTCAATTTATTTAATGAAACGCAGAAAGCAAGAAAATTTCAGGCTTTTGATTCAATTATAGACTAATCACTTAAACACTTAGTACTATATGTTCAACTTAGCTTAAACTTTGACACACTATGACACGTCCATTTCAATCTCCAGAAATTTTAGATGCTTTTGGACACTGCCACGTCAAATGATACAGTTGCCTAGAAACTTTAAAATACACTTGCCGGTTGGAATTTTTCTATTATCGGCCGTTTAATACACCAAGCAAACTTCCTTCAAGACAATTGGATTTTGGGGCACCAGCTTATTTCACTTTAAATTTCTATGGCCACAGTCTTCATTTCTTCCTCTCGGTTCAAATATAATAGTTCTTTCTTTTCTTGTAATTAAACTCTTGTTATCAAAAGCACATGGCAAATGCCCATTGCGTGGGTGCGATCAACTGAATGCGTATATCAAAATGATGGGAGACGACAACAGGTTTTTTTTTTATTCCTTTTATGCTGTGTGGTGATCGGCCCGCACACCGACTGCAATGGGAGTGGGGACAGCAAAGGCAAGCCAAAGAGCAAATCAAACTCCCCAGTATTTTTATGATCGCCCTTTGATAAAAAAAATGTGGCTGGGGTGCTGGGTGCCAATCCTAATTGAAACCAAAAACAACAACGCGATTGTTAATATTGTTTCAATGAAATAAGAGATAACAAAACCAAAACTCACCGTTTATATTCGGTGGCACCCAAGCTCGATAATTCAGAAAAAAAAATGGATGATAATAAATCTGCAATTTCTTCCGATGGTGAAGGTGGATTTGAAATTGCCACAGCACGAAATTTATGTATTCGGCAGTCTCTAAATAAGTTAATTAAATTTTCTTAACAAAAAAAAAAAACAGTGGAAGGGGATATCCCTGGCACTTAAACTCACCAAAAAAAAAAATTGTAAAAAAAAATCAATTTTCGTGGCAGAAAAAAAAATGCTACTTGCAATCAAAGCCAAATCTTTAATCTTTCCTAGGGTAGGATGAACGACAAAATGGCCGAGTAAGCATAAACTCTAGACTAAGAAGCCTTGGTATCGCCATGTCTCACCTCAAAACTTCCAAACGGTTAGAAAATCCATTAAAAGCCACAGGCAATAAGCGAGAAGCCACAATAAACTAAATAAAAATAACAAGATACTTTCCCTGCATAACCACATACAGATGGCGCTGGCAATACAATGCAGTATTGAAGACTATTTAATCAAAACCAAATGGTTAGAAATCAGATAATGCAAAAATGAATCCCAGTGGCAAGTGCACTTCTTACACAAGTCCTTTGTAGCCAAGCTTACCACGCCGACATAAGTTGGTTACTAAGTGGCTATAATCGTCTGGTTCTAGGGGACTTTAATGCGCATCACACTTCATGGCATTCTCCCCTAGGTAACGACCATCGTGGCATAGCTTCGGCAGAGTAGATTGAAGGCTCGTTTTGCACGGGATTACGAGGAGGTGCGGCAGCTCGCCAGACATCTCCATTGCATCCCCAGAACTCCCTGTCATTCTGCCAAGCTGTCATTTCTTTGGGGTCAGATCATCTCCCCATGATTCTCACCATCGGCCGACCACCCGACTTGATAACCTCTGAGCGCCCGACGTTTAACAATCAGAAGAAGACCGATTGAGCTGGCTTCAGAGAGTATACCAATCGCAGTTTCAGTGAACTGCCTCCCCCCTCGGATGTGCTAGTTGCTGAGAGGATATTCCAAAACATCATTAACGCAGCACCCGCTCGCTTTATACCAGCCGGTCGAATACCCCAAGTCCGACCCAATTTCCCGGCGCAGGCAGTGGTACTTGCAGACGAGCGTGATGGGATTTATTTTTTGGACCCCTCTAACCACAGAATCAGTGAGCTGAGTCTGGAAATAAACAGGGCAGTCAACGAACATAAGCGAAATTTGTGGCTGGAACCCTTGAAGCAATGTAACTTAGGCACCGGTTTAGGCAAGCTATGGTCTACTGTTAAGTCACTCTCGAATCCCTGTAGACGGGATGACAGGATCTCAGTCACTTCTGGTGAAGTAACCATGACTGATCCAAAGAGATGCGCCAGATTAATCAACCGTTTATTTATTGTGCATCCCGAGTGTGACAGGGCAAGGAGGAGAGCCATTCGACGTATCCGTGGTCTCCGAGCCGATGGGCAGCCATAACAATTTACCGTGGGCGATGTTACAAATGTCATCCGTGGCGCCAAATCATCCAAGGCGTTGGGACCCGATGAAATCTCTACATTGATGTTGCAGAATCTAGATTTACCTGGAGTTGAGTTCCTCACTGCTGTCCTCAACCTGTCTTTGAACACTCTTATAGTTCCCGATGTCTGGAAAATGGGCAGAGTGATCCCGCTTCTGAAGCCTGGAAAGGACCCGAGTTTGGGGGAGTCGTACAGACCGATCTCTCTTCTCTCACCAGTAGCAAAGATGCTTGAGGCATTACTCCTCCCGAACCTCGTAGGAGAATTTCCATTCGCCTAGCATCAACATGGATTTCGAAGACTACATAGCACAACAACAGCTTTGCATGCCATCACCGCACACCGCCGTGGCTTCAATCAGCCCAGGCCATGTGATAGGACGGTCCTTGTGGCAGTGGACCTATAGAAGGCATTCGAGACGGTCAGCGATGCCAAACTATTTGATGACATCGCCAACAGATCCCTCCAGCCAGGTCTAAAACGCTGGGTCGCGAATTATCTGTGTGGTCGCCAGTCATTTGTGCAATTTAGGGATAAGAAGTTGAAGTACCGTAGAGCGAAACAGGGAGTTTCCCAAGGTGGGGTGATATCTCCGGCACTGTTTAACCTCTACTTATCCTGCAATCCACATCTGTTTAATCTCTACCTATCCTCCGTTGACATCTGCGATAGGTTGAACGTCAGCCTTAACGAACTTGCCTCATATTTCGCTGCAAGAAATCTGAAGATATCTGCCACCAAATCTTCAGCCACAATGTTCACTACAAATACGTGTGAGGTGAATACTGAGCTGACTGTGATGGTCGATGGAGAAATGATTTCGACCATCAAGTGTCCCAAAATACTTGGCGTCACATTTGACAGCTCTTACACATTCTCCCCACATGCCTCAGCAATTTGCGATAAAGTCAAAAGTAGAAACAAGGTCCTCAAGTCACTTGCCGGCAGAACTTGGGTTGTTGACCACGTACAAAGCAACTGGCCGCTTTGTGGTAAGTTATGCAGCGCGTGGTCTCGCAGCGTGTGGTCTCGTCAACTTTGTGACACGCAGTGGAATAATATTCAGATCTGTCAGAATGGAGCCCTCCGTACTGCGACGAACCTCCATCAGGAGACAAATATCCTACCAGTGCGAAGACATAACTACATGCTGTCTAAGCAATAACATTTGGGCTGTTATCGCATGACCATCCAAATCATCATCTTGTGGATAGATATCCACCGCTCAGAAGCCTTAAGGTAGATCTACATGATCTGGAGCGTGAAGGTTTACAATTACGAAATTTATGGTGAAGGAATCTTTGAGGAGCTTCAAACCATTCAAGTCACCCGGACCTGATGGAATATTCCCGGCGTTACTGCAGAAAGAGGCAGACTATCTGGCGCCTCGTCTGGCCAAAATTTTCACAGCGTGCCTAGGACTTGCATATACTCCGAAAGCCTGGCAGGAGGCAAGGGTGGTATTTATACCCAAGCCCGGCAAGGCAAGTTATGCGACACCGAAGGCCTACAGACCCACAAGCCTTAAGTCCTTTCTACTCAAAACCATGAAACGTATTGTGGACAGCATGATAAAAAGTAGGATATCCAGCGAATTGCTCAAATACAAACAGCATTCCTATGTAAAGGGAAGGTCGGTGGGGACTGCCCTGCACGAAGTTGTGCATAAAAATCCTTCGATGGCAAAACGTACACACTGGCGGTAAGCATTGACATCGAGTGGGTTTTTAACAATGTGCGGACTAACACACTGGTCCAATACTTAGACCAATTCCGGGTGGACCTGGTCCTTAGAGACTGGATAAACCATATGCTAAGGAACAGGTGGATAAATTGTGTGTCGCACGGCATAAAAATAAGGGAGAAAGTGGCACAGGGCACGCCACAGGGGGGCATTTTATCGCCACTCCTATGGGGACCACCATAAATGACCTATTACACATGCTGACTGAGGAGAGATTTTAACAGCTATTTTGCGCATTCAGCAAATGAAACTTTTCCATTATCCAAAGTTTGTTTTTTCTTGATATTTAGGATTTTTAATTTTAAATGGTAGGCTAATAGATCATAAACTTTGCGTCTTGTTAATGTAGATAAAGTGAAAGTTAGGAAACTGATTTTGGGGTAAGACAAGAGTGTACCTTAGTTAAAGACGCAAAACAGCCCTACAAATAAGAGCGTCAGTAAATAATTAATTTTTTATACCCTCCACCATAGGATGGGGTGGACTTCTCTGTGGACTTGGCTTCTTGAACTTTTAGAGGGCGCAATTCCTATCCAATTTGGCTGAAATTTTGCATGACGTATTTATGACGGTTCATAATCTGATATAGCTGCCATATAAGCCGATCTGGGATCTTGACTTTTTGAGCCTCTAGAGGTCGCATGTATTATCCGATTTGCCTGAAATTTTGTACGACGGATCCCCTCATGACCATCTACATACGTGTTTATTGTGATCTGATTTGGTCTATAGCCTGATGCAGCTCCCATATAAATCGATCTCTCTATTTTACTTCTTGAGCCCCCAAAGGGAGTAATTCTTATCCGAATTGGCTGATATTTTGCACAAGTCTCCAACATATAATTTAATTGTGGTCCGAACCGGAGCATATCTTGATATCGCTCTTATAGTAGAGCAAATCGTTTCTTTATCCTTTTTTTGCCTAAGAAGAGATGCCGGGAAAAAAACTCGACAAATGCGATTCATGGTGGAGGGTATATAAGATTCGGCCCGGCCGAACTTAGCACGTATTCTTGTGGTGCAAGTCTAGCATGACTAACATATTTTGTTTGTTTAATAGCGACATAGTTGGTATTGTGCAGAGCATACTAGAAACTGCATTCTGGTAATAAAAAGTTTGATCCATTATCTGATGGTAGTTATGTTAATCATATGATAAAATCACCCAAGAACACTGGATTGTATTATTGATGTCTATTGGAAAAAAATAACAAAATTATCATCACGCCATAATAAAACATTCAAAGCATAAAGGTGAATAGATCATCAAAATAAACAATTAAATATTTAATCAATTTTATTATAGTTAGACCATGAATTTTAATTAAATATATTAAAATCCAAACACTTGCCCAACAATTTATGTAAATAATTTCTCAAATAGGCACTAATCTTTACCCCAATATCTAAAAATAGAATTTTTTTAAAAGTGTATAATGAATGGTAGCCTTGGAGGTCAAAGAATTGATCTCCATCAGTAATTTGTAATTCAAAATGTTCTTAGCTTGCCAAAAATGCTTGATTTTGCAATATGCAACGGTTAAAGACATGGAATTTACCGCTAATATGTTGAGACTTAGATAATCGTCGGTGCATTTTTTTATTTCGCAGTTCAATTGCTTAACGTACGTAAAGACAAGCAAGTAAAAGCGTACTAAGTTCGGCCGGGCCGAATCTCTCATCCATTAATTTGTGTTTGTTTGTCTGCTTGTTTGTGTGTTCCTTAGAGACTCAGAAATGGCTGAACCGATTTTCTTGAAATTTTCACAGATGGTGCATAATGATCCCGTGGTGAAAATAGGGAAAGTAAGGGAGGCAGACCCTCCCCCTTTCCCCGTATTTTCAGAAACGCCAGATCTCGGAGATAGGTGGTGCGATTTAAGCGAAATTTTGTGTGCTCTCGTATAGTACCGTAAAAATACAAATTTGGTATCCAAATTTCGCATAGGGTACCTAGAGGGGCCGCCCCACCCTAAAACCTACCAAACATATATTTAGATAAATCACGACAATATGGGACTCAAATGAAAGGTATTTAGGATAAAAAAAACGTATCTGATATCCAAATGTCGGACCAAGTGTTAGGGGGACCACCCCAACCCCCAAAACACCCCTAAATCGGACATATTTACCGACCATGGCAATATGGGACTCAAATGAAATGTATTAGCGAGAAGCATACGAATCAAATATCCAAATGTCGGACCACGTTTCTGGGGGTCCACCACTTCACCAAAACACCCTCAAACAGGACTTATTTACTGACCATGCCAATATGGGGCCTTAATAAAAGGTATTTAAGTATAGAATTCGAATCTGATATCCAAATATGGGACCAAGTGTTTGCGGGGCCGCCTCTCCCCAAAACATCCCTCAAGGGGACAAATTTACGACAATATGAGGCTGAAGGTCTTTGGGATTAAAGCACGAATCTGATATTAATATTCACAACACCACCCAAATAGGAAGTATTTGCTGACTATTGCAATATGAGGCTCAAATAAGAGGGTTTTTAGAGTAGAACACGAATCCGACATATATTTTCTAGACCAATTCATTGAGTGGCCGCCCATCCCCCAAAACACTCCCAAGCCGGTCACGTTTGCCAACTATGGAAATATGGGGCTCAAATTTAAGGTATTTGGGAGTAGACCATGTTTCTGATATCAACATCTAGGGAACGTCCCACCACCATAACAACCACCAAAATAGGACGTATTTGCTCATCAAGACAATTTGGGTCCTAAAGAGAGTGGAACCAAATATGTATGGTTTTTAGGGCCCATACCCCAAACCGGACATATTTGCTGACTTTTGCAATAAGGAGTTTAAATCAGATTAGAAAACAGATTTGATATCCAATTTTGAGGCCAATGGCAATATGGGGTTCAAAAAAAATTATATATAGTTACATGAGAATAGAACACGTTGCTGATATTTTTTTCCGGGCTTAGTGTTTGGGGGACCACCCCAATCCCCAAAACACCCCTAAATCGGACATATCTACCGACCATGTCAATGTGGGGCTTAAATGAAAGGTATTGGGGGGTAGAGCAAGAAATGGGGGGTCTACCCCTTTCCCAAAATACCCCAGAAACAGCAATTTTTTACTGACCATCGCAATATGGGGCTCAAATAAAGGTTTTTGGGAGTAGAATACGAATTTGATATCCAAATGTAGGACCATGTATCTAGGGCATCACCCCTTTCCCAAAACATCTCCCCAAAGGATAAAAATGTTTCGACCATGCCAAAATGTGGCTGATTAGAAAACGGGATAAGAAAACGAATTTGATAACCTATTTTGGGGCCATGTGTTTGGGGACGCCTAATCGTGTAAACTCTCCTAAACCAATGGCAATATGTGGTTTAAATAAATGGTATTTGAAAGAAGAGCACGATTCTGATATTTTTTCAGGGCCAAGTGTTCACCTCACCTCCGAAAACACCCCTAAATCAGATATCATGAGAACATCCGGCTGAAATAAAGTATTTTAAGAATGGAGTTCACCTTACATCCAAACTTGAAGATCATATGGGATTCAGAAAAAAACACTTATATTGTTTAACTGTTAGTCAAGCGATATACTATTTTCGTAGCATGGTATTTCACTAAAAGCTCTTTAATTGTCGAAAATAAATATTCCAAGGTAAATTTTGTGCCATATAAAGTAAAAGAAGGCGCAGCGGAGCGGGCCCGGGTCAGCTAGTATAAAATAAATTTAATTGAAAGGCATAATTTCTTTCTACATACCAAATTT
This sequence comes from Stomoxys calcitrans, assembly GCF_963082655.1. Lineage (NCBI taxonomy): Eukaryota > Metazoa > Arthropoda > Insecta > Diptera > Muscidae > Stomoxys > Stomoxys calcitrans. The sequence goes on from NC_081553.1 coordinate 107,049,963, forward strand.
CAGTCAAACCAGCAAAAATGAAAGCTCTAGGAACCGAACAAGGACGATCGAGAGACTGGTTTACATGGGAGCTATATCTGGTTCTTGACCGATTTGGGCCGTACTTTTGGACAATTGTTGTAAGTCATAACAGAACACTACTTGCAAAATTTCAGCCAAATCGGACCGATTTGGACAGTACTCAGCAAGGTTGTTGGACTACAGAACATCACATGCAAAATTTCAGCCAAAGTTGAAAGTTAAGGCATTCAGGAGCTCAAGAAGTCAAATCTTGAGATCGTTTTATATGTACTTAACAAAATTTTAGCCAAATTGGATGAAAACTGAGGCTTGCAGGGGCTCAAGAAGTCAAATCGGGAGATCGGTTTATATGGGAGCTATATCAGGTTATAGACCCGCTGACAAGCTGAAGGTTGCCAGTAACGACTTTTACAGAAGCTGTGAGGACGTCGAATGGGAAGAGACTATAGAACACAATCTGTGTGTGTGTCCCGCACTAGCAATCAGAAGGAGTTCCACTTGAGGTTCTCGTTTATTTGAGAACCTGTCTGATTAGGCGGATGTGAACATTCGCAAGTTCTTCTGCTCCTGTGGTATCGCAATAGAAAACGTCTAGGTGAGTCTTCTGGCAGACTGCCACTTAAACCCAACCTAACCTACCAATGGGAAGCAGTACGAATCCACTACCTTGGCCCACTCAATAAAAAAATCGTATTTTCGATGTTAAGAAATACAACGGAGGCCGAATCAATTACTAATTTTACAAATTTTCTTAAATTTTAAATATTTCTGTTTTTTAAGTAAAAAACTAATTTATTTAAGATAAAGTTTATGTAAATAACTAACACGCTTATAAAAACTAAAGAATGTAAATGCAAATTTTGCCCATGAACATTCCACTAAGGAACACGGGCAAACTTCTCACATATTAATGAGTGCAGTCCGATTCAAGTTTAAGCTCAATGGTAAGGGGCTTCCTTTTTAAAGCCGAGTTCGAACGGCGTGTCGTAGTGCGATACCTCTTTAAAGAGAAGTTTTACATGGCATTATGCCTCACAAATGTTGCCAGCATTAGGAGGTGAAAACTACTGCTGAACATTTTTTCTAACGGTCTCGCCAAGATTCGAACCCAAGCGTTCAGCGTCATAGGCGGACATGCTAACCTCTGCGCTACGGTGGCCTCCTCTACTAAAGAATATTATAAAAATTTGTTGCATTTGCGGTTTTTACCCTCCACCACAGAATGGGGGTCTACTAATTTCGTCATTCTGTTTGTAACTCCTCGAAATATTCGTCTAAGTCCCCATAAGTTATGTATATTCTTGATCGTCTCTACATTTTAAGTTGATCTAGTCATGTCCGTCCGTCCGGACATCTGTCGAAAGTACGATAACTATTGAAGGAGTAAATCTAGCCACTTGAAAATTTGCACAAATGCTTTTTTTTTTAATTTAGGTCAGTTGGTATTATAAATGGGCCATATCGGTCCATGTTTTGTTATAGCTGTCATTTAAACCGACTTGGATCTTGACTTCTTGAGCGTCTATAAGGCGCAATTTTTATCCGATTGGAATGAAATTTTGCACTACGTGTTTTGTTATGATATCCAACAACTGTGTCAAGTATGGTTCAAATCGGTCCATAACCTGATATAGCTGCCATATAAACCGATCTTGGGTCTTGACTTCTTGAGCATCTATAAGGCGCATTACTAATCCGATTTGGCTGAAATTTTGCATGACATATTTTATTGTGACTTTCAACAACTGTGCCAAATAAGGTTCAAATCGGTTAATAACCTGATATAGCTGCCATATAAACCGAACTTGGATTTTGACTTCTTGAGCCTCTAAAGGGCGCAATTTTTAACAGATTAGGCTGAAATTTTGTACAATTGCTTCTTCCTTGACCATCAACACGCATGTCAAACATGGTCGGAATCGGTCTGTAGCCTTATACAACTCCCATATAGAAAGATCTCCCTATTTTACTTCTTAAAACTCTAAAGGATCCAATTCTTATTCGAATTGGCTGACATTTTACACAATGGCTTCTACTATGGTCTGCAACACTCAGTTCCATTATGGTCCGAATCGGACCATAACTTGATATAGCTCCAATAGCATAGCAATTATTATACCCTCCATCATAGGGGGGTATAATATTTATTCTGTTTGTAACACCTGGAAATATGCGTCTGAGACCCCATAAAATATACATAATCATGATCGTCATGTCATTATAAGTCGATCTAGCCATATCGGTCCGTCTGTCCATCCGTCCGTCTGTCTGTCGAAAGCACGCAAACTTTCGAAGGGGCTAGCTAGCCGTTTGAAATTTTGCACAAATACTTTTTATTAGGGTAGGCCGGTTGGCATTGCAAATTGGCCAAATCGGTCCATGCTTTGGTATAGCTGCCATATAAACCGATCGAGGGTCTTGACTTCTTGACCCTCTAGAGGGCGCAATTCTCGTCCGATTTGACTGAAATGTTACACGAAGTGTTTTATTATAACTTCCAACTACTGTACTAAGTATGGTGCAAATCGGTCCATAATCTGGTATAGCTGCCATATAAACCGATCTTGGATCTTGACTTCTTGAGTCAATAGAGCGCGCAATTCTCATCCGATTTGGCTGAAATTTTGCATGAGATGTTTTGCTATGACTTCCAATAACTGTGCTAAGTACAGCGCAAATCGGTGCATAACTTGATATAGCTGTCATATAAATCGATCTGGGATCTTGACTTCTTCAGCCTCTAGAGGGCGCAATTCTCATTCAATTTGGCAGCAATTTTGTACAACGGCTTCTCTCATGGCCTTCAACATACGTGTCTAATATGGTCGGAATCGATCAATAGCTTGATACAGCTCCCATATAAACATATCTCCCGATTTTGCTTCTTGAGCCCCTACAAGGCGCAATTCTTATCCGAAAGAACTGAAATATTACACAATGACTTCTACAATAATCGGCATTCATGAATGGTCCGAATCGGACTATAACTTGATATAGCTCCAATAGCATAAAAGTTCTTATTCAATATTCTTTGTTTGCCTAAAAGGAGATACCGCACATAGAACTCGACAAATGCGATCCATGGTGGAGGGTTTATAAGATTCGGCCCGGCCGAACTTAGCTTTTACTTATTTACTCGTATTTTTGGGTGAACCTATCTTTATTTCGCGCTCTGTTTATGAACGTTTCAATTTAGTTCCCATAAAAATCGATGTCTAGTCTTGCAGTCTTTGTCTTACTAAAGTCTTATTTGCAATCAATTCGGAACAAAAATTTACTTTCACATACAAGTTAACGGCTTGCTAATAAGCCCATCATATAAACCAATTCCCTAATATGGCATCTTGAGCTTGTGAAAAGATTATTTGCTTCTGAACTTTATTTGGGATGAGGCCATCTGTAGTTGTATGATTTATATGTTCAATAAAGAGAGGCTTTATCCCGGACATTTGTGAGGTACTTTGCATTTAAAAACCTATACCCAAAGAGGTATCGCACTGCTCGGTTATAAAAATGAGGTCCCATATCATTGAGCCTAAGCTTGAATCGGACAGTACTCAATGATATGTGAGAAGTTACGGATCAGATATTAAATCTTGAAGACTCGGTCAACTTGTTGCCATTGTGGCATTTAATAAGAACTCAGTATTGTTATTGTTCGGTAATATGGATGTCCAGGTTAGACAGTAAGTTGAATGCTGATGTAGGAGTTACCCTTAGTCTTTAGCACTTATAGATCATGCACATGTTTCGGAATAGCTTTAGTTTAGTATCATGTTCTTTGTTTAATTTTCTTGTTTGAATTTTCTTGCAATATAACTTTTCAAATTATTTATTTTTTCAAACTTTTTTTTTTTGTTCTTTAATTAGCCACATAAAATTTTTAAAATATTGTCCAAGTATGTAGCCAAGTTTTTCTGGGAAAACCTCTTTTGTCTCAAATCATTTCGAAGAATTTTTATAATTCGTTAAGTTATAACCTCTGCACTGCAGCGCTAGACATTAGCAACTAAATTGGTTAAACATTCGATTTGACACTTTTTAGGGTTAGTGAACCATCAACGATGAATTATAAGTGATTTAAATTATTCAACACAATAGAGCGCATAAAATAAAGCAGAATTAAATTAAAGTGACACATAAAAAATATATGGCGTTAATGTTTGGGCACTTTGACCAAAAACTTGAGATTCACAATAAATCAGGAGTGGTCACCATAAGTCAAGAGTGCAGGAAGTCTGCACCGATATCCGGTGTATCGTACCACTTAACGCACATGACTGGCCGAGTGGCATATTCCAAATTTGAATACTGCATATTCAAATCGGTGTCATGAATCAAATGTCATACAAGTCGTATAACGGTGTTGACATGTGAATGCATATCGTAAAGTTAGTGAATGATCATTTTGTATAAAAGTGAAATACATCTTGAATTGGAATCATTCTAAGTCTCATCTTCTAACTTGGATTACAAACCAAAAAACAAAAGAAAACAAGAAAAATGCGTGCCTTTATTGTCTTGTGTTTGGTGGCTGCTGCCTGTGCCCAATATAACTATAAAGTGGGAGGAGGAGTTGGTGGTGGCTTTGGTGGCGCCGTAGGAGGAGGAGTTGGCGGAGGTTTTGGTGGCTCTTCATCATTTGGTTCAGGTGCTTCGTTTGGCGGTTCTGGATCTGGCGCATCATTCGGTGGTTCCGTTGGTTCAGTTGGCTCATTTGGCTCTGGTGGATCTTCTTTCGCTGCCTCGGGTCCAGCATTCGGTGGTGCCGATGGTGCTGTTGGTGCCTCTGCCTACCAGGCTCCAGCCCAAAGTGTTTTAGAAAAGGAATTCTACACCTTCACTGCCGATGAACAAGATTTCAATGAGCCCGCTGCCACCAATCCCATCTCCAACAACTTTAAGCAAGGTCTTCGCGTCATCTTCATTAAGGGTCCCGAAAATCAAGGCTTGGAAAATGCCGCCCTCTCTCTGGCCAAGAATGCCAACGAACAGAAGACTGTGATCTATGTCCTCAACAAGCAAGCCGATCTTTCTGGTTTGGCCAACAAACTGAGCACCGAAAACAGCAACGTCAACGCCAAGCCCGAAGTCCACTTTGTCAAATATCGCACCCCCGAAGATGCTGCCAATGCCCAAAGAGCCATTCAAGCTCAATATGATTCTTTGGGTGGCAAAACTCAACACTTTGATGGTGGTGTTGCCTCATCTCTCAATTTCGCCTCCAGTGGTTCTGCTGGTGCTGGCCACCAAGGATCTTTCGCTTCAGGAGGTCATGGCTCAAGCGGCTTCGGTTCCACTGGTGGATTCGGTTCCAGTGGTGGTTTCGGCTCCAGTGGCTCCTTCGGTGGTTCAAGCGGATCTTTCGGTGCTGCCACTAGTGCATCATATCTCCCAGCTAATCTTCATCGCCGCACTTAATTTGCTAAAATGGTTTGTTATCTATTGTTCTACGATTGTTGTTGTAAATATTATCTCTGTTATTTTGTTACAAAATAAACAAACGAATGTTTAACTAAACTACATTGTTTTTTAAATACCAACCTAGGATAGTGGTCATTCCAACACTTCGAAATACTTGCATCCGAGCATATAGTAGAAATGATTATTCTACGTACATTTAAGTGCAAATCCGGCGATAAATATATATATGGGAGCTATATCCAAATCTGAACAGATTTTGATGAAATCTTGCAGATATGTTAAGATCAGTAACAAAACAATCCGTGCTAAATTTTGTGAAGATCGGTTGAAATTTGTGTTTATTACGGCCTTATAAGTGTAAATCGGGCTAAATATATATAAGATCTATATCCGAATCTGAGCCGATTATAGTGAAGTTTTGCATATATATTTAGATGGGCTTCGAGAGGAGAGTCTCAGTGAGGAGTCAGGTGGCACCGGCTCTTAATTAAATACTGAGTGCAAATGATACTCGAGATGACAAGGCGAGTTATTGGCGCCTTCAAATAACCAATGGCCTACATCAGCGTCTGTTCCCAGGTTAGGGGCAGTTGGCGACGACCGTCGGATCTTGGAGCAAGCGGCTCGCCACAACGAGGGATACATGTGCAATCCCATAAAACCCATGCGGATAGGGCGCTGGGCCAGTAACCCGCCCCCGGAAAACAAAGGAATAGTAAAAACGGACCCCCCCCAACGTTGACGACCCATGCAAACGACAAAAGGACCATGATTTGCGGATCTGCACCTGGAATGTCCGCACTCTTTATAGAGAAGGTGCAGTATACGCGCTGGCGGATATATTAGAGAAGTACAAGGCAGATATTATCGCCTTACAGGAAGTGCGATAGACTGGGGATGGCGTCACTACAAACCCAGGCAGTGACGAACTATACTATAGCTGCCATAACACGAGGCATGAATTTGGCTGCGGATTTGTGGATAGTCGAAGACCGAATCACCTTGTCTCCAGCTTTACTCCGGTGGATGAGAGGCTAGCCACAATCCGCATAAAAGCCAAATTCATTAATATCAGCCTTATTTGTGCCCATGCCCCGACGGACGGAAGACAAAAACGAGCAGATCAAGGATATTTTCTACGAGCGCCTAGAGAGAGAATATGACCGCTGCCCCGCCCATGCTATTAAAATCGTTCTGGGAGATTTTAATGCGAAGATAGGTAAGGAAGACATTTTTGGTCCAACAGTCAGACAGTTTAGCCTCCACGAGATAACCTCCAGTAATGGGTTGAGGCTGATAGATTTCGACGCGGCAAAAAACATGGTAGTTAGTAGCACCAGATTTCAACATAAAAATATTCACAAAGCCACATGGCCGTCACCCGATCAAAACACGAGAAACCAAATTGATCACGTTGTGATAGATGGAAGGCATTCATCCAGCGTGTTAAATGTACGATCGATCCGTGGAGCGAATATAGATTCGGATCATTACCTTGTTGCAGCAAAGTTTCGCACTCGTTTGAAAATGGCGAGGAAAGTACGATCTGAAGCTGGCCATTGAAAAGCTGCAAACGCAACAAATGGCAGCGGCATACCCCGCTCGACTGACCCAACTGCTTGATGAAAGCACACCTTGTTCCGACGATATAATGGCGCAGTGGCAAACTATTGCTCACTCCATGGAAAATGCCGCGAAATCCATACTTGGGTACCGGAAGCCTTCTCCAAGAAACCCATGGTACGACCAAGAGTGTCGAGATGCTACTGAAGCCAAGAATGTGGCATATAGAGCAACCCTGCAATCAGTAGCAACGCGCCAGATGAGGGAGAGGTATCGGGAGAAAAGGAGAGAGGAGAAACGTCTATTCCGCACAAAGAAAATGGAAGTGGAAAGACGTGAGTGTGAGCGAATTGAGATGTACAGGAGCCAGAATGAAGTCTGGAAATTCTACCAAAGAATTAAACATCAAACCGATGGCTTTGGTGCAGGCACATCCTCCTGCAGAGACAAAGAAGGAAATCTGGTAACTGACACAGATACCATGCTGAGGATATGGAAAGAACATTTTACCCAACTGCTAGTGTCCGACGTTGGCGGCGAAGAGGATACCATAGAACCAATCCCTGATGATGGTATAGAATGTTTACCTCCTGGTCAGAATGAGGTCCAAGTAGCAGTGACCCGACTAAAGAACAATAAGGCAGCAGGAGCCGACGGGTTACCCGCTGAACTATTTAAGACCGGAGGAGACAAGCTGATAAGGCGTACGCATCAGCTTGTCTGAGCAATCTGGCTACAAGAACGCATACCCGATGATTGGAACCTCCGCATACTATGTCCCGTGCACAAGAAAGGAGACAAGACGGAATGTGCCAACTACAGAGGAATAAGTCTCCTCCTCATCGCATACAAGATACTCTCGGGCGTACTGTGTGAAAGAACCTAAAGCCAATGAGATAATTGGGCCCTATCAATGCGGCTTTAGACCTGGTTAATCCATCCTAGACCAGATATTCACACTGCGCCAAATACTGGAAAACACCCGAGAAGGACAAATCTACACCTGACATCTCTTTGTTGACTACAAAGCCGCCTTCGATACTCCTTTACGTTCAAAGGTATTTCAAGCCATGTCTGAGTTTGATATCCCTGCAATAAGACTCTGCAGGATGTCACTTGCTGATATGTGTTCCTCAGTAAGAATAGGAAAGAATCTCTCCGAACCATTTAATACCAAACGAGTTTCAGACAAGGAGACAGCCTATCCTGTGTTCTCTTTAATATCATGCTGGAGAAGATTATACGAGGTGCAGATGTGAATAGATATGGCACACTAATCACAAGAGAACAGACGCTACTCGTCTATGCCGACGACATCGATATCATAGGTCGGTCACCGGAAGTAGTAACTGCAGCCTTTGAAAGAATCGATAGAGAGGCAGTGAAAATGGGTCTGGCAGTAAATGGAGATAGGACGAAATGGATGGTCTCCACTCCCAAAAAGCCTTGTACAACCGAGCAGATAAAGAACATGGAGAAAGTAGGGAACCACAACTTTGAGACAGTCAGTAACTTTATCTACCTCGGCACCGCCGTAACCGAAACAAATGATACCAGTTTTGAGATAAAGCGAAGAATAATACTGGCAAACAGATGCTACTTTGGACTAAGTAAGCAGTTTAGAAACAAGGCCACCTCTCGACAGACGAAGATTACACTATACAAGACACTGATACTACCCGTGTTGTTATATGGTTCTGAGGCGTGGGTACTTGTGAAAGCAGATGAGGCAGTACTTGGAGTATTTGAGAGAAAGATTCTTCGTAAAATATATGGACCAGTTTGCGTTAGTGGAGAATATAGGCGACGTATGAACCACGAGCTGTATGATGACGATAGCATAGTTACACGCATCAAAATACAACGGCTGCGTTGGCTAGGTCATATTGTCAGAATGGATGAAGAAGCTCCAGCAAAGAAGTCTTTTGAAGGCAAACAGGGTGGTACACGCAAACCATAAGCCCGATGGAAAGATCAAATTGTTGGAGACATTTTAGTGTCAGAGATTTTAGAATGAGCGCAGAAGATCGATGCGCTTGGAACGCTTTTCTACGTTCGGCTAGTGGAACAAATATTCTGTCATAGCCAATTAAAGAAAAGTAAGTTGACCATGATTGCGCCTCAAATGGTCTATACCCTTAGTAAAATTTTCGGCCGGTATCTCACGAATAAATGCTTCAATGTTATCTACCAATGCGTCAATTGAAGCCGACATGTCTGTATAGACATGAGTTTTAACATAGACCCACAAACATTTATCTAATGGCGTTTAATCGCACAATCTAGGCGGCCAATTTACCAAGCCCGAACGTGAAATAAAATATTCACCTAACTTGCCTCTCTATAAGTCTATTGTTAGGCGTGTTGTGTGGAATGTGGCACAGTCTTGTTGAAACCACATATCAAGCAAGTAAACGTCCTGCATTTTTGTGCAAAAAAAAAAAATGGGTATGGTCCCACGACAGCGCTCATCGTTCACAGTTACGTCACGATTCGCATCATCTTTGAAGAAGTACAGTCCAATGATGCCACTAGCCCATAAACCGCACCAAACTGTGACTTTTTCTGGATGCATTGGTAGCTCTTGCAATGCTGCGGGCTGATCTTCAATCCAAAATCGACAATTCTGCTTGTTTATCGCTGAACACAATGAACTTTCTTATCAGAGTGTGCATTTTGATAATAAAATTCAATTATTGGCAAGCGTTGTTCAGATTCAGATAAGACGATTCATGATTAAATTATAGACTAAACTAAAGATGTTCGACAGTGAAACAAATCACGAAACATGCGTGAGCTGTTTAAACCAGTGTTACCAAAAAGATAACAGCTAAGAAACCACCCTTTAATAGCGTGCTAAGTTCGGCCGGGTCGAATCTGATATACCCTCCACTATGGATCGCATTTTTCAAGTCATTTGCCCAGTTTCTCTTTCTAGGCAAACAAAGGATAATGAACAACGGTTTATATGGGACCTATATCACTTTATGGACTGATTTCGACCATATTTGGCACGTATGCTAGAGGTCATAGCAAAATCGGATATGAACTATGCTCTCTAGAGTCTCAAGAAATAAAATCGGGAGATCGGTTTATATGGTATCTAATCAAGTTATGGACTGATTCAGACCATATTTGGCACATATGTCAGAGGTCATAGATACAATGACTGTGCAAGATTTCAGCAACATCGAATACGAATTACGCTCTCTGTAGTCTCAAGAAATAAAATCGGGAGGTCAGTTTATATGGAACCTATATTCAGCGATTCAGACCATATGTGGCACGTATGTTAAAGGTCATAGATGCTGTGACTGTGCACAATTTCAGCAAGATCGTATAAGAATTGCGCCATCTAGAGGCTCAAGAAATAAAATCAGTAGATCTGTTTATATGGGAGCTTTATCAGGTGATGCACAATGCAGTGACTATGCACAATTTCAAGATCGGATAAGAACTACGCTCTCTAGATGCTCAAAAATAAAATCGGGAGATTGGTTATTATCGGAGCTTCAAGTTTTACGCCGATTCAAGCCATACTTGGCGCATCTGTTAAATGTCGGAGAACAATAGTGTCCTCTAGAGGCTCAAGAAGTCATATCGGGATATCGGTTTATATGAGATCTTTATCAAAATATGGACCGATATGGCCCATTTACAATTCCAACCGACCTACACTAATAGAAAGCAACTGTGTTCAAGCACCTAGTTTTACTCTTTCGAAAGTTAGCGTGCTTTCCACAGATGGACAGACAGACGGTTGGACGGACGAACATGACTAGATCGACTTAAAATGTCGTAGCGATCAAGGCTATATGGACTTTTGGGGTCATAGACAAATATATGGAGAGCCTATAATCGGAATGACGAAACTAGGGTACCCCCATTCTATGGAGAAGGGTATAAAAATAAATTGTTAGTTTAGAAGATTGCTACGCCTCGGTTATATGTAAAAAGACAATATTTTTATCGGAATATTAAATAAATTTTAAACACTTTCGTATGGTGTATAATATTTTGTCAAAGCTTGAAATTTCAATTTTGAATTTATCAAAAATTTTGACGTCAAATTCCCCACAGTGCGACGTACTGGCGTGGCTAAACCGACTTAAAAGCTCTTGACGATCAAAAATACATCTAAGTACTTTGTGGGCTTATAGGCCACTATTACAAGATACCCTCACCCTATGGCGAAGGTTATAATAATATATACCTATTGTTTACCCTCCGCCATAGGATGGGGTATACTAACTTTGCTATTCTGTTTGTAATGCCTTAGCGTATTGACCTCAGACCCCATAAGGTATATATATTCTTGATCGGCTTGACATTTTAAGTCGATCTAGCCATGTCCGTCCGTCCGAATGTCTGTCTGTGGAAAGGACGCTAACTTTCGAAGGAGTAAAGCTAGGCGTTTGAAATTTTGCACAAATTCTTACTATTAGTGTTGGTCACTTGGGATTGTTAATGGCATATTAATATTGAGATATGAGCCTCTAGAGGGCGCAATTCTTATCCGATTTTGATGAAATTTTGCACAGGGGCGAACTTCTCTTATATCAATGAGTGCAGTCCGATTCAAGTTTTAAGCTTAATGAAAAGGGTCCTCCTTTTTATAGCTGAGTCCGAACGGCGTGCTGCAGTGCGACACGTCTTTGGAGAGAAGTTTTAAATGACATAGTACATCACAAATGTTGCCAGTATTAGGAGAGGAAAACCACCGCTGAAAATTTTTCTGATGGTCTAGCCAGGATTCGAACCTAGGCGACATACGCGGACATGGTAACCTCTGCGCTACGGTGGCCCCCGCGGACTTCTGAATATACCCCACCATAATAGGTCTCGAAGACAGAATCTTCCTTAGCCTAGAGGCTTGTGCCAGCATTATGAGTGGGACACGACCGCAAAATTCTTTTTTCTGATGGTCTCGCCAGGATTCGAAGCCAAACGTTCAGCGTCATAGGCAGACATGGTAACCTCTGCGCTACGGTGGCCTCCATGTACTCTCACCTCACTCTAATATACGTGCCGTAAATTTCGCAATTACCGATAAAAAGGCTTTTTTTTAATTTAAAAATACCGCCATCCTTCGGTGGTGGGCATACACCGAAGGATGGCGGTATTTTTGTTTTGTCATTCAGTTTGCAACACATCGTAATATCCATTTCCGACCTCCTAAAGTATTGTATATATATTCTTGATCAGCGTAAAACTCTGAGACGATCTAGCCATGTTTGTCCGCCTATATTTGCCGATATTTGGGACAGTGAGTTCTGTAGGTTCATCGAAATTTTTCTGCAACTTAGCTCAAATCGGTTCAGATTTGGATATAGCTGCCATATAGACCGATCTTTTGGGCCCATAAAAGGCGCATTTATTGTCCGATGACACCGAAATTTGGGACAGTGAGTTGTGTTAGGCCCTTCGACATCCTTCTTTAATTTGGCCGAAATCGGTCCAGATTTAGATATAGCTGCCGTATAAGCTGATCTCCCGATTTAAGGTTTTCGGAATATAAAGGTGCATTTATTGTCCTCGACATATTTCTGTAATTTGACCTAGATCGATCAAGATTTGAATATAGCTGCCATATAGACCGATCTGTCGATTTAAGGTTGTGGCGCCATAAAAGGCGCATTTATTGTCCGATGTCGCCGAAATTTGGGACTGTTAGTTGTGTCGACAATCTTCTTAAATTTGGCTCAGATCGGTCCAGATTTGGATGTAGCTGCCATATAGACCGATCTGTCGATTTAAGGTTGTGGGGCCATAAAAGGCGCATTTATTGTCCGATGTCGCCGAAATTTGGGACAGTGAGTTAGGTAAGGCTCTTCGAAATTTTTCTACAACTTCGCCCAAATCGGTCTAGATTCGTATATAGCTGCCATATAGACCTATTTCTCGATTTAAAGTCTTGGCCCCATAAAATTCGCATTTATAATCCGATTTCACTGAAATTTGACACAGCGACTTATGTTAGGCTTTTCGACATCGGTGTCGTATATGGTTCAGATCGGTTTATTTTTAGATATAGCTACTAAAAGTCCAATATTTTGTTATACACAATTGAGCGACGACTTATATTTATTAGTATTTGGTCCAAATCAGAACATATTTCGATAATGCTGCTATGGGGCATTTTTCACCGGATTTTGACGAAAGGTGGTTTTCATATATACTTGAGGTGGTGGGTATCCATAGTTCGGCCCGGCCAAACTTAACGCCTTTTTACTTGTTATTTTTAAAATAAAGTAACGTTTATTAAAACAAAATATAAATAACAACAATCAAAGTTAATGCTTATGCAGTAGGTAGATATGTATCACTTGGAGCACCACCGGATGATCCTGGTCGTCCTCCGGAAGCACCAGGAGCATTGGAAGCGAAGTTCAGGGACTTAGCAACTCCGCCATCAAAATGTTGTGTCTTTCCCCCCAAAGCATCGTATTGTGCTTCAATAGCCTTGCGAGCATTGTTAACATCTTCTTCGGTGCGATATTTGACGAAATGAACTTCCGGTTTGTTGATAGTGTTGCTGTTTTCCGATTTCAGTTGGTTAGACAAGGAAGCAAGATCCGCTTGTTTGTTAAGAACATAGATGACAGTTTTTTGTTCGGCAGCGTTTTTGGCCAAAGCGAGAGCAGCCTTTTCAGAGCCGCTGCTTTCGGGACCCTTAATGAAAATCACACGAAGGCCTTGTTTAAAGGAGCTTGAAACTTGATTTGCCACAGCAGGTTCATTAAAATCTTGTTCATCGGCTGTGAATGTATAGAATTGCTTCTCTAAAACAGCATCGCCAGAGTCAGATCCTGCAGTGCGGCCAAAGGAACCTCCAGATGAGGAGCCAGAGCCGCCGAATGATCCACCTGAGAGGCCAGAGCCACCAAACGAGCCTTCAGAAGAGGAGCCAGAGCCGCCAAATGAACCTACCGAAGAGTGACCAGATCCGCCAAATGAACCTCCAGATGAGTAGCCTGAGCCGCTAGATGAACCTCCCGAAGAGTGGCTAGAGCCAGCAAACGAACCACCAGATGAGGAGCCAGAGCTGCCAAACGAACCTACCGAAGAGTGACCAGTTCCGCCCAATGAACCACCAGATGAGGAGCCAGAGCCGACATTTACACCTCCAGAACCAGCATATGAACTACCAGAGCCACCAAATGATCCTCCAGATGAAGAGCCATATGAATCGCCGGATGAGGAACCTCCTGAGCTTCCAAAACTACCTCCGCCGCTGCTTCCTCCTCCAACGTTATATTTATATCCCGCTTGAGCCCAGGCAACAGCCACAACACACAAAATTATGAAAATACGCATTTTTAACCTCTAAATTATTTTTTGTTTTAGTGTAAGACAATCCAAACTTGGAATGATTTGGATTCGTTGGAAAATTCATTTATATATGAACGATAAATTATTTAATATGAGAACGGCCTTTCGATCTCTAATGATGAAATATTCATCAAACATTTCAGCCAATAGTGCATATTTCGTTTTTTATTTATGGATATTAAATTTCTCCACTAGCCATAAATGTGCATGTTCTCTAACCCATAAATGTGTTTTTATGAGTTTTTAAGTGTCTTTTTTTCAAATTGGTCGCATTGGACTTCCTTTGTGTCTTTCAAGTCTTATCTTAATGTGTCTTGTTCTATAAAAAAAACAACCTAAAGGGTCATTGGTAGGCGAAATGAGTTATGGAGCAACATAAAAGTCATTGGAGTTCGATGAATCTTAGCACAAGTAATGCATATTTGAGATAGAACAAGACTGCACCATAAAAATGAGTTTCCAGTTTCCACATATGTATTGGTCAAGTTGCCAAATTGGGTCATGATCATAAAAATATTTGAGCAGAAATACTAAGGTAGATTTATGTGGCCAAAACTTTGATAGACTGCACCAATCGTCAGATATTACCTAAGCTTGAGATACGGTCACGTACACATGGATCAAGGCCGTCTGATTAGGGAAGGCTTTCTTCATAGAAACAGAAGTAAGCTTTTGTAAATATATGTGCAGTAGTTGAACAAACAACATTGCCAAAAATATCGTTTATTAACAACTTATAGCTTGCTAAGTTCGGCCGGGCCGAATATTAAATAACCTCCACCATGGTAGCATCTGTCGAGTTCTTTGCGCAGTATCTCTTTTTAGGCAAACAAAGAATAATGAATAAGGCCGGAGGAGGAGCTACATAAAGTTATAGTCCCATTCGGGGATCAAGAAGAAAAATCGGGAGATCGGTTTATATGGGAGCTGTATCAAGCTATAGATCGATTCTGACCATATTGCACACGTATGTTGAAGGCCATGGGAGAAGCCGTTGTACGAAATTTGTGCCAAATCGGAGGGGAATTGCGCTCTCTAGAGGCTCAAGATGTCAAGATCCTAGATTGGTTTATATGGTAGCTATATCAGGGTATGGACCGATTTGGACCCTACTTCGATATGATTCGGGTAAAAAATACTCCTTTAATAAACTAAAATAGTCCCATAGGGAGATCGATCAAGAATATCGGCATCTTCGATCAAGAATATCGGCATCTTCGATCAAGAATATCGGCATTGGATGGTCAGAAATGGATATATATTGGGTTGCCCAAAAAGTAATTGCGGATTTTTTAAAAGAAAGTAAATGCATTTTAATAAAATAAAACTTTGAATGAACTTTAATCAAATATATTTTTTTTACACTTTTTTTCTAAAGCAAGCTAAAAGTAACAGCTGATAACTTACAGAAGAAAGAATGCAATTACAGAGTCACAAGCTATGAAAAAATTTCTCAACGCCGACTATATGAAAAATCCGCAATTACTTTTTGGGCAACCCAATAGAATGCTTGGAAAATAAATAAAAACAAGTAAAAGCGTGCTAAGTTCGGCCGGGCCGAATCTTATATACCCTCCACATTTGACGAGTTTTTTTCCCAGCATCTCTTCTTAGGTAAAAAAAAGGATAAAATAAAAGATTTGCTCTGCTATTAGAGCGATATCATGATATTGTCTGGTACGGACCACAATTCAGTTATATGTTGGGGACCGATTCAGACCATAATTAACACGTATGTTGATGGTCATGAGAGGATCCGTCGTACAAAATTTCAGGCAATTCGGATAATAATTGCGCCCTCTAAAGGAACAAAAAGTCAAAACCCCAGATCAATTTATATGACAGCTATACCAGGATATGAATTGATTTCACCCGTACTTGGCACAGTTACAGGAAATCATAAAAAAACACTTCATGCAAAATTTCAGGCAAATCGGATAAGAATTGTGTCCTCTAGTGGCTCAAGAAGTGCATATTCATGATCGGTTTATATGGCAGCCATATCAGGTTATGGACGGATTTGAACCATACTTGGCACAGTTGTTGGCTATCATAACAAAAAACGTCGTGCAAAATGGACCAACATAATCCACTTACAATCCGACCTACACTAATAAGAAGTATTTGTGCAAAATTTCAAGCGGCTAGCTTTATCACATTTATGTGAAGTCATGACGAAAGACGTCGTGCAAAATTGCAGTCAAATCGGATAAGAATTGCGCCCTCTAGAGGCTCAAGAAGTCAAGACCTAAGATCGGTTTATATGGCAGCTATATCAGGTTATGGACCGATTTGGACCATACTTGGTACAGTTGTTGAAAGTCATAGCGAAACACGTCGTGCAAAATTTCATTCCAATCCGATAAGAATTGCTCCCTCTAGATGCTCAAGAAGTCAAGACCCAAGAACGGTTTATATGGCAGCTATATCAAAATATAGACCGATATGGCCCATTTACAATCCCAACTGGCCTACGCCAACAAGAAGTATTTGTGCAAAATTTCAAGCGGCTAGCTTTACTCCTTCTAAAGTTAGGGTGCTTTCGACAGACAGACGGACGGACATGGCAAGAATATATATACGTTATGGGGTCTCAGACAAATATTTCGAGTAGTTACAAACAGTATGACGAAATTAGTATGCCCCCATCCTATGGTGGAGGGTATAAAAATAATTAAAATTTGTTTTCTAAAAAACAATTACCTTATCCTAAATTTCAGAAACCCCATATCTCGGAGATGGGTGGTGCGATTTAAGCCAAATTTTATGTGCACTCTTACAGTAATCTACAAACAAAAATTTGGTATCCAAATTAAGGATGGGGTACCTAGGGGGAGCGCCCAGACCCCAAAACCTACCAAATATATATATATATATACACCAATCACGACAATATGGATCTCAAATGAAAAGTCTTTAAGATCAGAAAACGTATCTGATATCCAAAAGTCGGACCAAGTGTTTGTGGGGACGACTCCAACCCCCAAAACACCCCTAAATCGGACATATTTACCGACTATGGCAATATGGGACTCAAATGAAAGGTATTTGCGAGTAGAATACGAATCTTATATCCATATGTGGGACCAAGTTTCTGGGGGTCCACCCCTTCCCCAAAACACATCCGAAACAGGACTTATTTACTGACCATGGCAATTTGGGACACCACCCAAATAGGTATTATTTGCTGACCATTGCAATATGAGGCTCAAATAAGAGTAAAACACGTATCTGATATATATTTTCAAAGCCAAGTCACTGAGTGGCTGCCCATCCCCCAAAATATCCTCCAAACCGGTCATATTTGCCGATTATGGAAAAATGTGGCTCAAATAAAAGGTATTTTGGAGTAGACCATGAATTTGGGACCAACTGTCTAGGGGATGTCCTACCACCATAACAACCCCCAAATAGGACATATTTGCCCACCAAGACAATATGGGTCTTCAAGACATTGGAGCTCGATATTCATAGTTTTTAGGGCCCATACCCCAAACCGGACATATTTGCTGGCTTTTTCAATAAGGGGTTTAAGTGAATGGTATTAGAGATTAGAAAACTTGATATCCAATTTTGAGACCATTGGCAATATGGGGTTCAAATAAATGACATATATATATATGAGAATAGAGCACGTTGTAGATATATTTTCAGGGCTTAGTGTTTGGGGGACCACACCATTCCCAAAACACCCCTAAATCGGGCATATTTACCGACCATGTCAATGTGGGGCTTAATTGAAAGGTATTGGGGGGTAGAGCGGAATTGATACTCACTTTCGGGATCAATTTTCTGGGGGCCTACCTCTTTCCCAAAATACCCCAGAAGCAGCAATTTTTTACTGAGCATCGCAATATGGGGCTCAAATAAAGGTATTTTGGATTAAAATACGAATTTGATATCCACATTTAGGACCATGTATTTAGGGCATCACCCCTTCCCAGAAACAAGGGTAAAAATTTTTGGACCATGACAATATTTGGCTCAAATGAAAGGTATTTGAGATTAGAAAACGAATTTGATAACCAATTTTGGGACCATGTGTTTAGAGGACGCCTCACTTGTAAACTCCCCTTAAACCAATGGCAATATGGGGTTTACATAGATGGCATTTGAAAGAAGAGCACGATGCTGATATTTTTTCAGGGCCAAGTGGCTGGGGGACCACCTCACCCCCGAAAACACCCCTAAATCAGACATCAAGAGAATATCGGGCTGAAATAAAGTATTTTTAGAATAGAGTACACCTTAAATCCAAACTTAAATAATAAATAAAGATCATATGGTACTCAGGCAAAGATCATATGGTACTCAGGCAAAGATCATATGGTACTCAGGCAAAGATCATATGGTAAAGGCACTTATATTGTTAAACTGTTAGTCAAGGGATATACTATTTTCGTAGCATGGTATTTCACTAAAAGCTCTTTAATTGTGGAAAATGAATATTCAAACGAAAATTTTGTTGTATGTAAATGAAGGCGCAGCGGAGCGGGCCCGGTGCACATAGAAAATAATAAATTTTACATTTGTTTAAATTTAGAAAAATTGTCTTTTGCGTAAAATCTTCTGCATTATTTCATTCATTTCATTCTACACGCCAAACTTCTGTCAACCCATCAAAAATTTAACTTGGCACAGTTGTTGGAAGTCATAACAGAACACTTTATTCAATTAAATCGGATGAAAATTGCAGCTTTCAGGGGCTAAAGCTCTCAAATCGGGACATCGATATATATGGTCTTAACGGAATACCGCACACAAATTTTTAGCCAAATCGGACAAAAATTGCGACTTCCAGAGGCTCAAGAAGTCAAATCAGGAGATGGGTTTATATGGGAGTTATATCAGGTTATTGACTGTACTTGGCCCAATTGTTGAAAGTCATAACAGAACACTATGTGCAAAATTTCAGCCAAATCGGACAAAAATTGCGTCTTCCAGAGGCTGATGAAGTTAAATGGGAAAATCGGTTAATATGGGAGCTATATCCAAATTTGAACCGATATGGCCCATTTGATATTGAGACGATCTAGAATATATATAATTTATGCGGTCGCAGATCATTATTTCTAGGTGATACAAACAGAATGACTATGTTAGTATACCCCTTTCACATGGTGGTGGGTATAAAAATGCTCAATTTATAGGGTCATTGCACTATATCGGGAGATCGGTCTATATGACAGCTATATACTAATATAGTCCAATCTGCAACACATTTGGCAGTAATGGGTAGGGGTCTACCAGAACACACTGTGCCAAATTTCATCGAATTTGGGTAATGAATGGATCTTTTATGGCCTCAATACCATATATCGGGAGATCTGGCGATCGGTCTATAAGGCAGCTATATCCAAATATAGTCCGATCTAAGCCACACTTCACAGAAATGGATTGGGTTCTACCAGACCTTTCATCAAATCGGATGAAAAATTATCAATTTATTGCCTCAAGACTTTTAGTCTGGATATTGGTCTATATAGCGGCTATATATAATTAAAATCCTTTTTTATGGTGTCAGAAGGTGAATGTGAAATCATTAAAAATGTCTAGGAAAATGTTTTTATACCCAAGATATCTGGAAATTTTTCAATACCCAGCTTTTGCAAATTGCAAATTTTGCCCATGAACATTTCACTAAGGAACAGGGGCAAACTTCTCACATATCAATGAGTGCAGTCCGATTCAAGTTTAGGATCAATGATAAGGGTCCTCCTTTTTATGACCGAGTTCGAACGGCGTGCCGCAGGGCGACACCTCTTTGGAGAGAAGTTTTACATGGCATAGTACCTCACAAATGTTGATAACATTAGGAGGGGTAAACCACCGCTGAAATTTTTTTTTTCTGATGGTCTCGCCAGGATTCGAACCCAGGCATTCAGCGTCATTGGCGGACATGTTAACCTCTGCGCTACGGTGGTCTCCACTCAGCTTTTGGGTACAAATGGGTAAATACCCGGGTATTTACCCAATTTACCAGGTATTTACCCAAGGCCCATCTCTATCCTTGCCGAAAGTTGTGAAAAATTGTGGCACGAAAATGTTAATTCCATTTTTTTTTTTTTTGTAAAAATAAAAATGTCAAAATGTTCTGAGCACGATTACTCTCGAAAATGTCTAACCATCCAATGAAGATGTCAGCTTGCACCTGGCACAGGCCAGAAATCGTCGTTTAAAGTGCTTATATAGCAGTCCAGTCGTCAGACCGTTTTTTTCGTCAGACCGTGCAGACAAGCTGATGCATACGCCTTATCAGCATGTTACCTCCGGTCTTCAAATGTTCAGCGGCACACCATCGGTTCATGCTGCCTTGTTGTTCTTCTGTCGGATCACTTGGACCTTATTCTGATTAGGTTGGGTTAGAATTGGTACTGTGGCATCGTCACCGTCGTATAATAGCAGCTGTGATGTTCTTTCCATATCCCAAACACACTATCTGTATCAGTTACCACATTTCCATATTTGTCTCTGCAGGGGGATGTGTCTGCACCAAAGCCATCGGTTTGACGTGTTAGGTTAAGTTTATGTGGTAGTCTGTCATTAGAACGTTTCGAACGTTTTCGTCCTTTATGATACCACAGGAAGAGGAGAAAAAAGACGCCTTCTAGTTCCTACCGTTGAATCATCCAGATCGCTTTAAAAAGACCAACAATTTGCGAGTGTTCACACACACAGCAGATGTTCTATAGTCTCTTTTTTCTCGACGTGCTCACAGCTCCAGCAAAAATCTTTACTTGCAACCTTCAGTCTGTCAGCAAGTTTTCCGATCAGACAGTGACCTGTCGTGACGGCCACAATGGCCGAGACGTCTTTCTAGGCAGTGATAGTAAAGCGGTAGACTTCTTCAACTCTAGACAAGGCCACATAATTTTAGAATGCCCATTACCCTCTCTCCGTGACCATCTATCATTCGTTTTCCCTCGGGGCCCGATCCTGAAGACTTAGCTTACATGTCGCATACCCAGCTCTCCCGGAATGTGTAAGGCAGTTCCTAGTTTCGCAAGCTCGTCCGCCCCACAATTCTCTGGGATATCTCCGAGGCCCGGCACCCAGAAAAGGTGAATTTTGAACTGTTCTGCCATCTCGTTGAGAGATCTGCGACAGTCGAGTGTGGTTTTCGAATTCAGGCATTCTGAGACAATGCCAATCATCGTTATGACATTGCATCTTAGCCATTCCAACACTTATTTAATCGCAAAGGTCTTCGCTTGACACACACTGCAGTGGTCTGGTAACTTCTTCGATATGACCAGTCCAAGTTCTTCAGAGTACATCCCAAAGCCCACCTAGTCGTCTAGTTTGGAACCATCTGAATAGAAGTCTATGTAACTTCTATTATCAGGGATATTGTGGTCACAATCGTTCCTACCACGAAAAGTGGTGGAGTACTTGTTATCAAATAGCGGCTCAAACATTGTGTAATCAACACTACCTGGAACACGCGGCATTAACCAGACCAAAAACTAACCTAAGCCAGACCAAACCTAAGCTTCCTTATCCTCCCAGCAGTGGTTGCTGCAATTTGTCTAGATACGATGTCCTGAAACATTAGGTGTAGCACTAAATTCATTGCATTAGATGGTGTCGTCCTCAGTGCGGCTGTGATGCACAAACAAACCATCCTCTGAATACGGATGAGTATTAAACAGTAGGTGGAGTTTTGAATCGCCGTCCACCAGACCACAACAACATATAGCATTTTAGGTCTGGCATGACACGCCATATTTTGCTAATAGCTCTCCTGCCTGTGTATAGCGTAAAAGTTGTCTCTCTTGCCCCTCTCAAAATGTTTGATTTGAAGTCCAATTTTCTGTATAGAAAAACTCTCATTTATTTGGCGCTTTCAGTAAATGGAACATTCTCTACGCTCAGGGAGACAGGTGCCCCTGCAGGTGACTTGTATTTCTTGCTGATAAGAACTGCTTCTGTCTTGCACGGATTTACGATTAGACCACTTTCTGTTGCCCACTTTGCTGTCGCACGTAGAGCTTCCTGAAGTATATCTCTAAGAATGCTGGGAAACTTTCCCCTAACCGCATTTGCCAATTCACCAGCATGTGTGCATACATCAGCACCTTTTCTTCCAGAGACAATAACATTTAGTTAATTGCTATGTACAGATCATAGGCCTGCCGTAAAGCACCTTTTAGTAAGGAAATTATTAACAAACTTTCTTACGGTAGAGTTGATGCCTAGAAACTCCAACTGCTTTATGGTTAACGTCGGTTTTACAGTATTGAAAGCACTTTTGATGTTAAGAAATGCTACCACTGTGTATTCCATGAATTCTCCATGTAGCCGACTAGGTCATGGAGGGCTGTTTCAATGGACTTGCCCTTACTATACGCACGCTGTGGCGATCTCCAGGGATCTTTGACCTCTGATATGTTTCTATCAACCTCTCAAGAGTCTTCAGCATAAAGGATAACAGACTAATAGGACGAAAATCTTTCGCCTTTGTGTGGTAAGGTTTTCCAGCTTTCGGAATGAAAATGACCTTAGTGTCCCTCCATCCCACTGGTAGGTATATATGACATGCTGATACAGGCAGAGTAAATTTGTCTAAGGCAAGGAGCCAGTCTATAAGACACAGGCAAGGAGCCAGTCTATAAGACGCAGGCAAGGAGCCAGTCTATAAGGCACAGCCTGTAATTCAGCCGGTGATACATCGCCAGGGCCTGGCGACTTCAAAGAGCCGAAACGTTTTATCGCCCAAAGGATCTTCGACTCAGACACAATTTACCCAATAACACTCAACGAATGCATACCAGTGACAACCTATTTTGACATCACGTTGTCCGTTGGAGAGTTTCCAGCGAAATATGTATCAACGAGTATTTCTAGTGCTCCCTCATTAGACTTTGTCCATACATTCTCTGACTTCTGAATGTATCACACTGTAGTAGGTCTCGATGATAGGATCTTCCTTAGTCTAGAGGCCTTAGATGTATCCATCACGGAGCTGCAGATTTCAACCCATGATTTGTTTGAGCCTTTCTCAGCTTGCCCTAGTATTTTCTTAGCTCAACCTTATAGACGTCCCGATCATGTGGTGCCCCTGTGGCTTTCGCTCTGTTGATGAGTTTTCTGCAGGCCTTCGTTCGACCAACTAGATCTGGGTTCCACCGCTGGTCGCTGTTTGCCCCTTGGCTTGTCACTAGGACTTGCTAACACAAGCGACTCGTGTAGGGCCTTCGTGATGCGCTTGATCATTATGTCTATGTCCTCCATAGTTTCCTTTTCTAGTCTAGAAAGGAAAGTCGTGCAGAATGTGTGTTGAAATGTATCTCAATCCGCCTTTGAGCTTTTTAGCCAAGGGACCATTTCTGCAGAATATTCGCCAAGGCTGAAACTAGTATAACGATGATCGGAGAAGTTGTGGCCATCCAAAACTTCCCAGCCGCATATCATTCCGCTTACATCTTTCGATACAAAGGTAATATCTAGTACCTCCTGCCTGTTCCTGGTAATAAAGGTCGGTTTATTCCCTTTATAACAAATCGCCGGATTCCAGCTTATAATATATTCGATGAACAGTGACCCCTTTCATGTGATGTGCATTAGCACCACTTCCTGCAATGGGACTCTTTTCCCTGCAGCAGGGGCTTCAACAGGCAACTTAAGGCTTGAAGGCGGCATATCTCAATCGTGTGCTATATATAGAGAAGCTAGTCAGACTTACTATTTTGAAGGCTGGCTACTTCTGAGTCTTCAGTGCTTAGCGATGGAAGAAAAAAAAACATTCAGACTGGTCTTTGCAAGAATACATACACTAAGTGTACCATTCACCGTACACTTGAGTAGTTTAAATCCCGTAATTCTTAGTCTTCGAACCAGGCCTCCGTACACCCAGGGTTCCTGGATAAGAACTACGTCAAATCCCCTTGCCATTAAAATGACCTTTAGTGCCGCCGAAGCGGCCTTACAGCGGCGGACCATAGTCAGGATTCAGAATTTTACCACTATTGCACTAGCCTCGTCTTCTGAGTCTGCCAGGAAATCATCCTCACAAGATTCGTTCGATCTTTGTCATAATGAGTTTCCTTACGCATCCAGTGGCAGTTGCGAAAGCAGTGTAGTCTCTCTTCCTCAGGGCACTGGACACTTGCGACGTGGACGATTCTTCCATGGATGCTTTACTAGCTGCTACTGTCGATTTCCGTCCTTGCCCGTTGGCGCACACTGGAAGATCCACCCACACAGGATATGCCGGGTCCCGTCGCGACGTCTTCCTCTCCAGTTTCTATCGTGGCAGGGCGATTTCTAGTCTTCAGCAATCGGCCTGACCTTAGAGATTTGGTAGTTGTATTTGATTTGTCGGTCAAAATTTGTCGAAATACGGAACGTTTGGGTAAAATCCTTCCAGCCAGGATTTTATTACATACAAGTTGGTAGTACATTATGTATATATTTTGTATCCTCCGTAGCGCAAAGGGTAGCATGTCAGCCTATGACCCTGAACGCCTGGGTTCGAATCCTGGTGAGAACATCAGAAAAAAATTTCTGCGGTGATTATCCCCTCCTAAGCTGGCGACATTTGTGACTTATATATACCATTTGGTAAAAACATCATTCCACAGAAGTTTCGCACTGACGCACGCCGTTCGGACTCGGCTATAAAAAGGACGTCCCTTATCATTTAGCTTAATCGGAAAGCACTCATTGATATGTTTGCCATTGTTCCTTAATGGAATGTTCGTGGACAAATTTTTATTAAATTTATCACATGGATTTTTCATGGGGATTTGCCCAAGCTATAATTTTGGTTAATAATCATCTCGATTCAATTACACTTGTTTTTTGTTATTCTTTCCCTCTTCTTTCCGTGGAATGGACATTTCTTCCCTCTCCTTTTCTCTCCTTACACTTCTTCGCCTTGCATGTTATTGCTTACTGCATTGTTTTTATGTATGGTGTAATTTAGAAACATTTTCCATTTGATTCATGGGCTCCTTGGAGGAGGCTAAGTATCTCTATGGCATCGTGATAAGGTGTGCATTCTTCGAGCATTTTGGTCAGCTGAGTGAAATATGCCTTTGCTGTTCCTTTCGTTTTCGCTACATGTTTGCAACGCATATAAATGTGCAAACCTTTACTGAAATAAGATATTGTCATCATCTAGCAACACAGAATTGGATACCCAGCTGTCTCAAAGTCAGGAAGTATATTGTTTGAGAGCTCTACTATGGAAACTATCGTAGCGCAGAGGTTAGCATGTCCGCCTATGACGCTGAACGCCTGGGTTCGAATCCTGGCGAGACTATCAGAAAAACTTTTCTGCGGTGGTTTTCGCCTCCTAATTCTGGCAACATTTGTGAGGTACTATGCCATGTAAAACTTCTCTCCAAAGAGGTGTCGCACTGCGGCACGCCGTTCGGAATCGGCTATAAAAAGGAGGCCCTTATCATTGAGCTTAAACTTGAATCGGACTGCACTCATTGATATGTGAGAAGTTTGCCCCTGCTCCTTAGTGGAATGTTCATGGGCAAAATTTGCAATTTGCATTTTTTTACAAGGGTGAACGGGGCACCCATTCTGTATGCGATTATTCTGTTTATTCTGGCTAAAAACATCAATACAACATTACTTTCAATGCAACATGTGGTGAAGAATGCAGCTTATGCTTCGCATTACAAGCCTATGAATCTTTGCAAATTCTGAAGAATGGATCATAGATTTATAGCGTTGGTTGTTTTTTGCCTTTGCATTTTTTTTTAATAAAATGGACAATATCGGTTCAGATTTGGATATAGCAGGATTCATTGATGTAAGGTTATTGTTTGTGACTTTTTTCCCTTGACCCCGATACCCCATTTTTGAAAACGACAGATCTCGGAGATGGGTGCACCGAAATTTTACATGCCACCTTATGGTACCCAAAAAACACGAAAATGGTATAAAATTTTGGCCACCTGGGGGGACGCCCTATCCAAAACCCACCCAAACGGACATGTTTACCGATTGCGACAATATCGGTTTCAAATGAAAGGTATTTTAAAGTTGAGTACGAACTTGGCATTAAAAATTTCAACATAAGTGTCGGGGGGATCTCCACCCCCAAAAACACCACACAACGGGACACTTACCGTTTTGCGCAATATGGGTATCAAATGAAAGGTTTTTAAAAATAGAGTGCAAATCTGACATAAAAACGGTTCCTTGGTGTCTGAGGGACCCCAACCCTCCAGAAGGACATATTAACCGATTGGGAAAAATATGGATATCAAATGATAGGTATTTGAAAGAAGAGCAAAAAGCTGATTTAAAAATGTATTCCTTGGTGTTGCCACCCCACCCTATAAACTCCCAAAATTAGACATATTTGTGGATTATGGCAAAAAGCGGCTAAAAAATCTGTTTTATGACCAAATGTTTCAGGGACGCCTCACCTAAACTCTCCCTAAACAATAGCCCAAATGTGTCTTTTTTTGAGTAGAGTATGAATCTGATATCCATTTTCGGGGCAAAGGGTTTGGCTACTCCAATCCACCACTGAAACCAAGAAAATTAAATAGATCTAACATCCAAACTTTAAAGGGTGGACTCTCCCTTACCCTATTTTCAAAAACGCCAGATCTCGGAGATGGGTGGGGTAATTTAAGTGAAATTTAGTTAATTTATAATAACTCAAAAACAGAAATTTGGTATCCTTATTTAGGGTGGGGTATCTAGGGAGGGCCACACCACCTCCAAACCCAGCTAAATGAAAATGTAAATCAATAATGACAATATAGGGCTCAAATGAAAGATATAGAGACTAGAGCACGAATCTGATATATGACGGTCCACCTCACCCCCCAAAATACCACCATACCGGACATATTTACCGACCATAGCAATATAAGGCTCAAATGAAAAGTATTTGGGAGTAAAGCACCAATATGATACCCACACTGAGGCGAATGAGGGTATCATATTGGTGCCGTAGGCTCGAAATGGGGCCTGAATACTAGAATAGTACACTGGCTCTAAAGGAGCGTGATTAGACCAATACTTACTTACGCCTAAGTAGTATGGTGGACTGCTATGGAGAAAAAGTGCTACATAAGGACCATACAACAGGTTCAGAGAACATGTTGTCTTGACAAAGGCGGAGCGATGAGGGCCACGACCACTAGGGCACTGGAGATTGACTATTCTAGATATCCGACCCATTGACATACAGATTAAGTGTGAGGCAGCCACTACGGCTATGAGACTTAAGGCGATGGGAGAATGGGTTGAGGATGGGAGAAGCTCATACCATCACGGTATAAGGAAACCTACGACGATAGGAAACCTGGAAGGAAGTGGAGAGGTTTCCGATCGAATACCTGAGATCAACCTTGAAGTCGAGTGCGACGCATTGCTGTCATCGGCATAGTCTTGGATTAACGGAATCCTAGTATTGCCATCTGGAAGATCATGTTACACGGATGGATCAAAGCTAGAGGACAAAGTGGGCCTGGGGGTTAACATTGAAAACCCAGGGACTGAGCTCTGTTTTAGACTGCCTGACCATAATACGGTCCGGCAGGCGGAGATCTGGGCGATCACGCAATGCGTGAAGTGGTGTGGTGCTAATGCGAGGACGTCGAGTGTGAACATCTTTACCGACAGTAAAATTGCCATAAGGGCAATAACAACCAGGACGGTAAGGTCGCGAACAGTCTTGCAGTGTAAGAAGGAAATTAACGCCTTCTCTGTGGATGGCAAAATCCGCATCGTTCGGGTGCCGGGCCATAACGGAGTAAGGCGAAATTAAAGAGCAGACGATTTAGCGATGAAGGCTAGAGGACTGCCGTCAGTAAACTTGGTTAACCGAAGCCTTTCGGGTCAATGCAGTCCGAGTTAAGAGAGTGGGCGACGAGTGCGCATGCAACATTGTGGAAAAGCGAAACGGTCGGTAGTACGGCGAAAATCCTATGGGGGGATCCAGATCGTGAGAAGACGAGGATATTACTGAAAGGAAGCAAGAAGGAGATCAGTATAGCTATAGGTATCATAACGGGACACATAGGACTACGAGCTCACTTATGTCAAATCGGTGCTGCAAGTGATAGTAAAGGGTGATTTTTTTGAGGTTAGGATTTTCAAGCATTAGTATTTGACAGATCACGTGGGATTTCAGACATGGTGTCAAAGAGAAAGATGCTCAGTATGCTTTGACATTTCATCATGAATAGACTTACTAACGAGCAACGCTTGCAAATCATTGAATTTTATTACCAAAATCAGTGTTCGGTTCGAAATGTGTTCATTCACCGTAACGTTGCGTCCAACAGCATCTTTGAAAAAATACGGTCCAATGATTCCACCAGCGTACAAACCACACCAAACAGTGCATTTTTCGGGATGCATGGGCAGTTCTTGAACGGCTTCTGGTTGCTCTTCAATCCAAATGCGGCAATTTTGCTTATTTACGTAGCCATTCAACCAGAAATGAGCCTCATCGCTGAACGGTGAATGAACACATTTCGAACCGAACACTGATTTTGGTAATAAAATTCAATGATTTGCAAGCGTTGCTCGTTAGTAAGTCTATTCATGATGAAATGTCAAAGCATACTGAGCATCTTTCTCTTTGACACCATGTCTGAAATCCCACGTGATCTGTCAAATACTAATGCATGAAAATCCTAACCTCAAAAAAATCACCCTTTATGTGTAGGGCATGCGGGGAAGATGATGAGACGTTGGAGTATTTCCTTTGACTTTGCTCGGCTTTCGCGTCCAACAGATACCGGTACTTAGGTGGGCACACAATATAACATATAAACCACCTTAGGGGAGTGGTATTGAAAACAATTAAGGATTTTTGTAGCACGGAATTCCTAAATTAAATTTTTTTTTATAGTTTTTAGAGCGCACAACAAGCCGATTACTGGCTTAGGTGTATGTCCATAGTGGCATGGGCAGATTAATATCTGCACCCTCTTTTCAACCTAATCTATCCCAACCTTTTTTTATCAAAGAAAATTTTACTGAAATTTTGTGTAAAGCAGGAATTTTTGGTTTAGACCAAAAAGTTTTGGGAGGCGACTTGCTGTTCGTACTATGGTTAATTAATAAATTTTAAAAAAAGTTTTTTTTTTTATAAAAATATAACATTTTATTAACTACATAAAACAAAATAAAAATACATAACAACAATAATTAACAAAATTCAGTTATTCAGTCTTAAGATTATAGCCCTTCGTCAAGCTTCGGTCGACTTACAAACGGAATAAGCGAAGAATAGAAGCAGGTAAGTAATTGGGACTGGGTTCATCCACGGGAGTGGCAGGAGGAATGTAGCTATTGGTTGGCGCAGCAGCAGATGGTGCTGGAGGTGGGACATAAGTGTTGGTGGGTGCTGCTGCTGTTGCTGGTGGAGGAATGTAAGAGCTTGTGGGGGCTACTTCTTGTTGTTGTTGGGGTTGAGGTTGTGGTTGTGGTTGTGGTTGAGGTTGTGGTTGTGATTGCGATTGAGGTTGTGGTTGTGGTGGAACGTAGGAATTGGAGGGAGCAGCCGATGAAGGGGGAATGTATGAGCTGGAGGGACCTGCCATGCCACCAGCTGATCCGAAGTTTGAGGAACTGGGAGCTCTGGGACCTTGTGAGGCAAAGTTCAAGACGGGAGCAACACCACCATTAATGGATCTAGCGTTACCGCCCAATCCGTCGTATTGACCCTGGATGGCACGCTGGGCATTGGCAGCATCTTCGGCTGTGCGATATTTAACAAAGTGCACTTCGGGCTTATTGTTGCTGCTGTGGTTGATGCTGTTCAACTTATTGGCCAAGTCTCCAATGTCGGCTTGTTTGTTCAAGACATAGATGGCAGTCTTTTGTTCACCAGCTTGTTTGGCCAAGGCAAGGGCAGCATTTTCCAAACCACGATTTTCGGGCCCCCTAATGAAAACCACACGAATACCTTGTCTCAGAGAGTTGGCAGCTTGCTGGGCGGCATCATTGTCACCAAATTCATTCTCATCGGCGGTGTAAGTAAAGAATTCCTTTTCGAATTCTGCTTGTGGAGCAAAAGAGCCAGCATTTTGAGCAACACCACCAAAGTCACCGCCTTGGGGGGCACCACCGCCAAAACCAGCATCTGAACCAGGGGCAAAAGCACCTTCGGAACCCACATCCGCACCGCCACTTAAACCAGCACCGCCAGCATCGGATCCAACACCCCCTACAGCACCTTCAGATGTCTGTCCATTCGATGGCTGGTAGTTGTATTGGGCACAAGCCACTGCTACTAAACACAAAACGATTAGGGTACGCATTCTGCAATCGTCCAAGAGCTTTCGTTTTCAGCGAACAACACGTTGAGAATGATGTCGACAATCCGAATGTTCAAGATTTTATAGTTTTGGATAATTTATGTTGCCATCAGCTGATAGCTGTGGCTACTACGACTGATGCCACCGTAGTCAACATTGGTCAATTAAAAGTGTAACACTATTGGCCAAAAATGGTTTGTTTATGCCTTTTACGATTTTTATGTCTTTGTTTGTCTCTGGCTTCTGCGTTTAATCGCATTCTCCCCACAACAACGCCATGCGATTCATGGCGATGCCTTCGATTCGAGTTGTAATGAATATTCAAATATTCAAGCGGGTTGTCAAACAGTAGACCAACTTAGACCGCATAAGGCCATCAACTTACTCTCTCTTTCTCTATTGGCCAGTTGCAAATCGCAGTTTAAAGAAACCCCTCAACAAAACAAACTTCGAAAGAACTTTATTTGCTTTGTTTGTTTGGTCTTTTTTCAAGTCTCCTTTTATTTCTTCTTTATGATCGATTTCACAAAGAATGACAGAATTATTATTTATGCAAATTTTTCTTAAAGAAGATCTTCACTTTTTTGATGTGGATGATGATAAGAATTCAATCTTGAGGGCATTAAATAGACAGCTTATGGCTTGGAATGGCGAGCATGCAGTAAGTGTGAATATATGATTCGGTTTATAAAATTAAGTAATAAATGATAACAAAAAAAAAAATACAGCTTCTGCGTCATCGATATTTGAATCAATCAAATGAGCGCAAATAACAAAACCGATAATCGCCAATAATGCAGAGAATGCATGAATGGCTTGGAATATTCTGAAAACGGAAGAAGGGTTTTAAGTTGCAGTTTCAAGAGGAAGTTCCAAGTGCGCAAGTAAATTGCTCACAACTTTTTTTTGTTAAAAAAAAAACAATGCTGTCTCAAGTCTTGAACTTTTAAATTTATTAACTAAATTTTAGAACGGGATATTAAATAATAAAAAAAATTGGCCAATAGTTCAAAAATTATACTCAAGTTCATCGGGGGCGTTTATCACTAGAAAGACCAAATCGGTCGAAAGGACCGATTAGAGCTTTTTTAATTAAAAAAAATTAAATTTTTTTAATTAAAAAAAGTAAAAAGGCGTTAAGTTCGGCCGGGCCGAACGTTGGATGCCCACCACCTCGGGTATATATGTAAACCACCTATTGTCAATATCCGGTGAAAAATGCATATCTTATGCCCCATAGCAGATATATCCAAATATGTTTCTATATGGACCAAATACTAAAAAGTAAAAGTCAATGTTCAATTGTGTATATAAAAATATAGATCTTTTTAGTAGCTGTATCTAAAAATAAACCGATTTGAACCATATACGATACGGTCGAAAAGCCTAACATAAGTCACTGTGTCAAATTTCAGTGAAATCGGATTTTAAATGCGCCTTTTATGGGACCAAGACTTTTAATCGAGATATCGGTCTATATGGCAGCTATATCCAAATCTGGACCGATATAAGCCAAGTTGCAGAAAAATGTCAAAGAGCCTACCACAACTCACTGTCTCAATTTTCGGCAAAATCGGACAATAAATGAGCCTTTTATGGTCCCAAGACCTTAAATCGAGAGATCGATCTATATGGCAGCTATATCCAAATCTGGACCCATCTGAACCAAATTGAAGAAGTATGTCGAGGGCCTTAACTTAACTCTCTATCCCAATTTTCGGCAACATCGGACAATAAATGCGCTTTTTATGGGCCCAAAACCTTAAATTGAGGGATCGGTCCATATGGCAGCTGTATCCAAATCTGGACTACTCCATCCCATATTGCAAAAGTATGTTAAGGGGCTTAACTTAACTCACTGTCCCAAATTTCGGCGATATCGGACAATAAATGCACCTTTTATGACCTCAAAACCTTAAATCGAGAGATGGGCCTATACGACAGCTGTATCCAAATCTGGACCGATCTGTGCTATGTTGCAGAAGTATGTCGAGGGGCTTAACATAACTCGATGACCCAAATTTCGGCGACATCGGACAATAAATGCGCCTTTTATGTTCCCAAAACCTTAAATTGAGGGATCGGTCCATATGGCAGCTATATCCAAATCTGGACCGATCTAGGCCAAATTGAGGAAGGATGTCAAAGGGCCACATAGTGTCTCAAATTTTGGCAAAATCGGACAATAAATGCGCCTTTTATGGCCCCAAAACCTTAAATCGAGAGATCGGTGTATATGGCAGCTATATCTAAATCTAGACCGATCTCGGCCAAATCGAAGAAAGATGTTGAAGGGCCTAAGACAACTCACTGTCCCCATTCTCAGCAAAATCGGATAGTAAATGTGACTTTAATGGGCCTAAGACCCTAAATCGGCGGTTCGGTCTATATGGCAGCTATATCCAAATCTAGACCGATCGGGGCCAAATTGAAGAAGGATGTCGACTGGCCTAATACAACTTACTGTCCTAAATTTCAACAAAAACGTATGATAAATATGGCTTTTATGGGCCCAAGACCTTAAATCGGCGGATCGGGAGCTATAACTAGATATAGTCCAATAGCCCATCTTCGAACTTAACCTGCGTATGGACAAAGAAAAGAATCTATGCAAAGTTTCAGATCAATATATCTATTTTTAAAGACTGTAGCGTGATTTCAATAGACAAACGGAAGGACAGACGGACGGACGGACAGACGGACGGACGGACAGACGGACGGACGGACAGACGGACAGACGGACGTACAGACGGACGTACAGACGGACGGACGGACAGACGGAGGGACAGACGGATGGACAGACGGACGGACAGACGGACGGACAGACGGACGGACAGACGGACGGACAGACGGACGGACAGACGGACGGACAGACGGACGGACAGACGGACGGACGGACAGACGGACGGACGGACGGACATGTCTAGATCGTCTTAGATTTTTACGCCAATCACGAATATATATACTTTATAGGGTCGGAAATGGATATTTCGATGTGTTGCAAACTGAATGATAAAATTAATATACCCAAGGATCCAACTGGTAATACATCATCAGGGCCTGGCGACTTAAAGAGTCGAAACTTTTTATCGCCCAAAGGATTTTCGACTGAGATAAAATTTCCCAATAACCTCCGACGAATGCATACCAGTGAAAACGTCTTCTGGCGCCACGTTGCCCATTGGAGAGTTTCCAGGGAAATGTGTATCAATGAAAAGTTCTAGTGTTTCCTCAATACACAATGTACATACATTGTCTGACTTCTGAATGTATCCCTCCCTTATAGTTCTCGAAGATAGGATTTTACTTAGTCTTAAGGATTCAGATGTTTCCTCCACTGCGCTGCAGAATTTCACCCAGGATTTGATCTGAGCGTTTCCCAGCTCGCTCTTGTATTTTCTCAGCTCAGCCTTATAGATGTCCCAATCGTGTGGTGACCTTGTGGTTTTCGCTCTATTGAAGAGTTTTCTGCTGTCTTTCCTTCCTTTCCTTTGTCCCTTGGCTTGGCACTAGGACATGCTGACACAAGCGAGTCATATACGGCCTTCGTGATCCGCTTGACCGCCTTGACTTTATCCTCCGCAGTTTCCGCAGAAGGGATAGACGTGCAGAATTCGCACCGATATTTATCCTAATCCGTCTTTCTACTGTTTAGCCGAAGGACCACTTCTGCAGTATTTTCCCCAAGGCTGAAACCAATATAAAGATGAGCAGAGAAGCTGTGGACATCCTCGTATCCATCCGCTTATATCTTCCGATAAAAAGGTAACATCTAGTACCTCCTGCGTGTTTCTGATACGATAGGAAACCTGGAAGGAAGGGAAGAGGTGTCCGATCGGATACCTGAGATGAACCTCGGTCAACCTAACCTAACCTAGTCTCCCGAGTATGGATTCAGGATCTGCGAGAATCCTTGGTATCCAAGCGGGTGCCATTGGTGGAGAAGACATATCTTCCTACTTCATTAAATCTAGTGCTGGCCAGATCTCTCCAAACTTCTTTAAGTCGCGACGATACATCCCAATTGAGCGTTGATCCCCGAAGGCAATTCGTTTGTATCGGCCCGGTACCAACCTGCATCGTCGGAGAACGGAGAATGCCGAGGTAATTCTGCAACGACATCGGAGTATACATATGACAGTCAATTGACTATTCCACTCCAATTGTTCCTAGGTATGCAGTCCAGTTCTTCTCCCTTGTCGACGACTACCATCTCCAAGCTGTGCTATTAGATGATATTAGCAAATGTTCGCTTTAGTTCCTTAGGACATGGGTTGCCCCCAGATGACCGCACCCTTTTGGCTGACTGCGGTGCCATTTCTGGATCTACCCATGTAGTTTAAGGTGTAGGCCGATTTTTAGGTTTTTTCGTGAGCCCTTAGTCTTAATTTTTCCCATTTGGCAAAAATGAATTAATTGGAGTAGAGAACATAGGAGTGGTTACTATTATGACGTCTAACATCCCCACCAAGTGTAGACCCCGGCATAAATCTAAATAAACTTCATTAGGTTAGTTTAGGATAGGTTGGGTTGAAAAGAGGGTGTAGATATTAATCCCCCCCATGCCGCTATGGACATACACCTAAGCCAGTAATTCGCTTGTTGTGCGCTCTAAAAACCATAAAGTAAGGTCTAAAAAGAAAATTTTAAGTTAGGAATTCCGTGCTACTTATAAAATCCTTAATTGTTTTCAATACCACTCCCCTAAGTTGGTTCATGTCTGGCATTGTGTCTCCACCTAAGTACCGGCATCCGTTGGACGCGAAAGCCGGGCAATGACAAAGGAAATGCTCCAACGTCTCATCATCTTTCCCGCATGCCCTACACATGCTATCACTTGCCGCACCGATTTGACATAAGTGAGCTCGTAGTCCTATGTGTCCCGTTATGATACCAATAGCTGTAATGAACTCCTTCTTGCTTCCTTCCAGTAATAGCCTCGTTTCTCACGATCTGGATTCCCCCATAGAATTTTCGCCGTCCTGCCGAGCGTTTCGCTGTTCCACAATGTTGCATGCGCATTTGTCGATGGTAGCAGTGCCTCGCACTCGACTTCAAGAGCTGCTCCCATCCTCAATCCATTCTCCCATATCCTTAAGTCTCATAGCCGTAGTGGCTGCCTCACATTTAATGTGTATGTCAATGGGTCAGATGGTAGCAGTGCCTCGCACTTGACTTCAAGGTTCATCTCAGGTATCCAATCGCAAATCTCCTACCTTCCTTCCAGGTTTCCTATCGTCGCCTCGATTATACCGCGATGGTATGAGCTGCTCCCATCCTCAATCCATTCTCCCATATCCTTAAGTCTCATAGCCGTAGTGGCTGCCTCACATTTAATGTGTATGTTAATGGGTCAGATATCTAGAATAGTCAGTCTCCAGTGCCCTAGTGAGCGTGATCCTCATCGCTCCGTCTATGCCAAGACAACATGTTCTCTGAACCTGTTGTATGGTCTTTATGTTGCACTTTTTCTTCGCCGTAGTCCACCAAACTACTGAGGCGTAAGTAAGTATTGGTCTAATAACGCTCCTATAGAGCCAGTGGACTATCCTAGGATTCAGGACCCATTTCAATCCTACTGTCCGTCTACAGTGCCCAACACCTGTCAGCCTTCTCAGTACGCTCATGAAAGTGACACTTATAATTCAGTTTCCTCTCCAAGATCACATCTAAGTATTTTACCTTGTCAGATATCGAAATTGTCTTATTGAGGAAACGTGATGCGTTAAATTGGCCCACCTTCGTCTTCCTCGTGAACAGGCATATTTCAGTCTTCTCCGGGTTAACATTGAGATATCTGGGAAATCGTCTCATTGAGGAAAAGTGGTGCGTTAAATTGGCTCTCCTTCGTCTTTTTCGTGAACAGGCATATTTCAGTCGTCTCTGGGTTAACATTGAGACCTCTGGGTCTAGCCCAGTCATATGCCATATGCAAGACTCTTTTGGCCCTTCTGCAAAGCTCGTTCGGATCCTTACCCCTTAGAAGTTTCATATCATCGTCTGCGTAGCAGACGGGTTCAAATCCCTCCTCAGTCAGCATCCGTAATAGGTCATTTATGGT
Source organism: Stomoxys calcitrans (assembly GCF_963082655.1). Classification (NCBI taxonomy): domain Eukaryota; kingdom Metazoa; phylum Arthropoda; class Insecta; order Diptera; family Muscidae; genus Stomoxys; species Stomoxys calcitrans. The sequence goes on from NC_081553.1 coordinate 107,086,614, forward strand.
GGTCACCCATAGGAGTGAAGATAAAATGCCCCCTTGTGGCGTGCCTTATGCCACTGTCTCCCTTATATTTATGTCATGGGGGGAAAAGTTTATCCACCCGTTCCTTATTTTATGGTCTATCCTGTCTCTAAGGACCGGGTCCACCCGGTACTGGTCTAAGGATTGCATCAGACTTCATTACTTATCTTTACAGACCATCAGACTTAGCTCTACAGACTTAAATGTGCATATCCAATGAATTATATGGATAGCAGTCATATCTGATGCAAAAATTTGTGAAGTTATGCAAATAAAACAAACTTCTTATTCGCACAAAAACCTATTTTATCAGACAAAAGAAAAAAATGGTAAGCGAAAAAAGGTGTTGACACTTCTTTTAAGCTACAGTCTTACTTCCATGGCTTTCAATGATGGCTGCGAAATTATGCATTAGATGGCGCTATGCGTCCGAAAGCAAACATGCAAAATTTATTTACTCTAATAACATTGGACCATAGACAATCAATCAAAACCAGATATTGATTTGTTACCAAAAAGAAAAAAAATTTGCATATGGACCGCAGAGCTATATCTGCCTAGTTATTTATAGGACAATAACAAGTTTTTGAAACTGCAGTTGCTGGGCATGGTATGGCATGGCATGAAAAATGTAAAACTAAATTTTAGAGCATTTAAAAATATATGCATCGCCAAATTGATTGTGAAATACCAATATCATTATTAAGCTTATCTTAATAAAGCCATCAGCAAAATACATTTGGTTTTTTAAATTAATATTTAGTTAATTAACAAAATATCGTTCAAATATTGAATAAATTAATTTTGTGTGAATGCATACGATTGGCAAAATATTTCTTTTAAGCTAAATTGATAAGGCTTTGGGCAAAATGTATTAAAATACTTTTTAAAGTAAACCAGGACAAAAGGACATTTAATAAGGACAAAAGTGTTAAGGTCGTTCATTGAATTTAAAGTTCAACGAGTTCAGTCACTTAGTTCAATTATCAGAAACATTTCTAGGGCACACACATCTTTTATTTACTATCTTCTTGCCAATTAAGTTTGAATTTAATAGTCCCTCCAATTTTGCGATCATAACAGACTGTTACTAAGGCACACCTTATTATCTGAAAAGCTTTAAATAAACGCCTATAAATAGCAGGCTCTATATTTGGCCGGTCATAGACCTGTGCCGTTTTTTGGTTGAGTGATATTTGCTTAATCGGTTTGATTTAATTTGAGCTGGCGGCACAAAATAGATTTTGGTAATATGGATATTTTTTTAAAAAAAAATTTACCCATTAAAATACCCTGTGCATATATTTATGAATTAAAAATCCATTAAGCTTTTGATGGCTTTTTGTGTTGAACATTTTGTGTTAATGTGTTAAACAACAAAGTTTTGTTGTAAATAAATACTCAAACAACATGTTGTTCAGCCTTTCAAATTCGGGGATGTCTGCAACAGACATTTCATCGAAACCTGGGATTTGCCCCCCTGCTTAAACCATCCATTGTTGAGGAATAAAAAGAAAATGCTGCAGGAGTAGGTTAGGTCAGGTTGGGTTGAAAAGAGGGTGCGAATATTAATCTGCCACATGCCACTATGGACATATACCTTATTTAGTAATCGGCTTGTTGTGCGCTGTAACTACGAATTGCAGCAGGAGTATGTTTTTTATTGCAGAAAAAAAGAAACTATTGGTTGCCCAAAAAGTAATTGCGGATTTTTTAAAAGAAAGTAAATGCATTTTTAATAAAACTTGGAATGAACTTTAATCAAATATACTTTTTTTACACTTTTTTTCTAAAGCAAGCTAAAAGTAACAGCTGATTACTGACAGAAGAAAGAATGCAATTACAGAGTCACAAGCTGTGAAAAAAATTTGTCAACGCCGACTATATGAAAAATCCGCAATTACTTTTTGGGCAACCCAATAATTGTGAGTTAACCCTCTCATGCAAGAATTAAAATGGACACACATGAGATAGAGTTAAGTTCAATAATAACTGAAAACAAGTAAAAGCGTGCTAAGTTCGGGCGGGCTGAATCTTTGGAACCCACCACCATGGATTCTGCAAAAAATTTATGCAAACTTAATTTAGTTGAAGGGCACAATTTTATTCTACCATACCAAACTTCTGCCAAACCAGCAAAAATTGAAGCTCTAGGAACCGAATAAGGTTCATCGAGAGACCGGTTTACACAGGAGCTTTATCAGGTTCTTGACCGTGTTGGAAGTCATAACAGAACACCAAGTTCCAAAGCCAAATCCGACAAAAATTGAGGTTTCCAAGCGCTCAAGAGGTCAAATCGGGAGATCTGTTTATATGGGAGCTATATCAGGTTATAAACCGATTTGGATCGTACGTGGCAAACTTGTTGGAAAACATAGCAGAACACCATGTGCAGAGTTTCAGGCAAATCGGATGAAAATTGCGACTTCCAGGGGATCAAGAAGTCAAATCGGTAGATTAGTTTATATGGGAGCTGTATCAGGTTATAGACCGATTTGGACCGAACTTGGCACACTGGCAGAAAGTTATAGCAGAACAGTATGTGCAAAATGTTAGACAAATCGGATGAAAATTGAGGCTTGCAGGGGATCAAAAAGTCAAATCGCGAAATCGGTTTATATGGGAGCTATATCAGATTAGAGACCGATCGTACTTGGATCTTGCAGGGAGGCTTGCAGGGGATCAAAAAGTCAAATCGCGAAATCGGTTTATATGGGAGCTATATCAGATTAGAGACCGATCGTACTTGGATCGCTTGTTGGGAGTCGTAACAGAACACTACATTCAAAATTTCATACAAATCGGACAAAAATTGCGGCTTCCTACGGGTCAGAAAGTCTAATCGGGAGATTGGTTTATATTAAATATCTGTCGAAAATTTCAAGCGGCTAGCTTTACGCGTTCGACCGCTATCGTGATTTCGACAGACGTACGGACATGGCTGGATCGAATAGGAATGTCGAGACGATCCAGATTATACAATATTTACTTTATGAGGTTGCAGATCAATATTTCGAGGTGTTACAAACGGAATGACAAGGTTAGTATACCCCAATCCAATGGTGGTGGGTATAAAAATGTCAATGTTCAAGATTCCCTGGTTCAACATTGGGCAATGGTGTTAAATACAAATACAAGTTGATTTTTTTTTTATACCTGATTTAGATCTTATTTGACACAGAATAGCACAGCCAGATTGACGAAAATGCCAACAGGATTACGACTGCACTGGTGGGGTCCTTCGAAGATAGTTGTCCTCTTCGAAAAACGAAATCAGCCCAAGAAATATCCTGGAAGGCCGGGGAGATTCGCAATATTGGGAAAAGGTCCGCAGACTTTTTAAAAGAGCACGTCGTAAAAAGGCGGAAGTTTATTGGGATGTGTATTACACACGGCTCAAGGAATACAATAAGATTACCAGAGCGGCAAAACGTGCCTCCAGGAAGCTTTTCTGCAAACAGGTCGATAGCGTTAATGACGCCGCCAAGATAAAAAAATTTCTCTCAAAAACCCATGTCCAAACTGAAACTTTAGTAGACGACATGGGAGTGAGAGCAGAGACAACGGAGGACATGTTGAGGCTTTTGATGAAAATCCATTTTCCACATGATACGAAGGGACTCGCGGAGACACCGGAATCTTGGAATAATGACTTTGATCGAAGGTTCATAATTACGGAATTTATGGTGAAGGAATCCTTGAGGAGCTTCAAACCATTTAAGTCACCCGGACCTGATGGAATATTTCCGGCGTTACTACAGAAAGAGGCAGACTATTTGGCGCCTCATCTGGCCAAAATTTTCACTGCGGGCCTAGGACTAGCATATACTCCGAAAGCCTGGCAGAAGGCAAAGGTGGTGTTTATAACCAAACCCGGCAAGGCAAGTTATGCGACACCAAAGGCCTACAGACCAATAAGCCTTACGTCCTTTCTACTCAAAACCATGGAACGTATGGTGGACACCATGATAAAGAGTATGACATCCAGCGAACCCATCAAACACAAACAGCATGCCTATGTCAAGGGAAGGTCGGTGGAAACTATCCTGCACGAGATTGTGCATAAAATAGAAGAATCCTTCGATGCCAAAATGTACACACTGGCGGTAGGCATTGACATCGAGGGGGCTTTCAACAATGTGCGGAGCGACACCCTGATCCAATCCTTAGACCAGTACCGGGTGGACCCGTTCCTTAGCGACTGGGTAAACCATATGCTAAGTAACAGGTGGATAAATTTTGTGTCTCATGGCATAAATATAAGGGAGAAAGTGGCACAGGGCACACCACAGGGGGCATTTTATCGCCACTTCTATGGGTGACCACCATAAATGACCTATTACGGATGCTGACGGAGGAGGGATTTGAACCCGTCTGCTACGCAGACGATGTTATAATACTTCTAAGGGGTAAGGATGCGAACGAGCTATGCAGAGGGGCCGAAAGGGTCTTGCATATGGCATATGACTGTTCTCAATGTTAACCCAGAGGTCTCAATGTTAACCCAGAGAAGACTGAAATATGCCTATTCACGAGGAAGACGAAGGTGGGCCAATTTAACGCACCACATTTCTTCAATAAGCCGATTTTTATATTTGACAAGGTCAAATATTTACGAGTGATCTTGGATAGGAAACTGAATTGGAAGTGTCACATTCAGGAGAAGGCTCACAGTTGTTGGGCACTATATAGACGGCCCGTAGGCTCGAAATGGGGCCTGAATCCTAGGATACTCCACAGACTCTACAGGAGCGTGATTAGACCAATACTAACTTACGCCTCAGTAGTTTGGTGGACTGCTATGGAGAAAAAGTGCTATATAAGGACCATACAACAGGTTCAGAGAACATGTTGTCTTGGCATAGGCGGAGCAATGAGGACCGGGCCCACTAGGGCACTGGAGACTATTCTAGATATCCGACCCATTGACATACAGATTAAGTGTGAGGCAGCCACTGCGGCTATGAGACTTAAGGCGATGGGAGAATGGATTGAGGATAGGAGCAGCTCATACCATCGCGGTATAATCGAGGCGACGATACCTGACGATACCTATCGGATACCTGAGATGAACCTTGAAGTCGAGTATGAGGCAATGCAGCCATCGGTACAGTCTTTGGATTGATGGAATCCTAGTATTGCCATCTGGAAGATCATGTTACACGGATGGATCAAACCTAGAGGACAGGGTGGGCCTGGGGGTTTACATCGAAAACCCAGGGACTGACATCTGATTTAGATTGCCTGACCATAATACGGCCTTGCAGGCGGATATCCGGGCGATCACGGAATGCGTGAAGTGGTGTGGTTCTAACGCGAGGACGTCGAGTGTGAACATCTTTACCGACAGTAAAATTGCCATAAGGGCAATACGTCCAGGACGGTAAGGTCACGAACAGTCTTGCAGTGTTAAAGCGAGATTAACGCCTTCTCTGAGGATGGCAAAATCCGCATCGTTTGGGTGCCGGGCCATAACAGAGTAAGGGGAAATGAAAGGGCAGACGATTTGGCTGTGAAGGCCAGAGGACTGCCATCAATAAACTTGGTTAACCCGAAGCCTTTTGGGTCGACGCAGTTTGAGTTAAGGGAGTGGGCGGCGAATGCGCATCCAACATTGTGGAACAGCGAAACGGTCGGTAGGACGGCGAAAATACTATGGGGCTATAGGTATCATAACGGGACACATAGGACTTAAAGCTCACTTATGTAAACTCGGTGCGGCAAGTGATAGCATGTGTAGGGCATGCTGGGAAGATGATGAGACGTTGGAGCATTTCTTTTGTCATTGACCGGCTTTCGCATCCAACAGTAATCGATACTTAAGTGAAGACACAATATTAGAGATTATCCATCTTAGGGAGTGGCATTGAAAACAATTACGGATTTTGTAAGTAGCACGGAATAACTAACTTAACATTTTCTTTTTAGATGTGACCTTATAGTTTTTAGAGCGCACATCTAGCCGATTACTGGCTTAGGTGTATGTCAATGGTGGCATGGGGCGGATTAATATCTGCACCCTCTTTTCAACCTAACCTAACCTCTAAGAAGAAAATTTTAAGCTAGGAATTCCGTGCTACTTACAAAATCCTTAATTGTTTCCAATACCACTCCCCTAAGTTGGTTCATGTCTGATATTGTGCCTCCCGGTATCTGATGGACGCGAAAGTGGGGCAATGACAAATGACATGCTCCAACATCTATAGCTCCTATATATGTCTATCATTCGATATGACCCTTAATGGCTGTAGTAGCCACAATTTAGGTCCTTTAGTAAGAAAGTCTCGTACAAGATTGTATTTAATAATTCAACATAGGTTTTGTGCATTGAAAGTCTTACGTAGACACGGAGGGTGTTATATAGTCGGCTCCGCCCGACTTTTGCTTTTCTTTACTGGTTTTCAGCAGACTTTTTGCTGTTACAGCAAAAATTTTTGCAGTTTTTCCTAAAAAATTTTTTTTAACAATTTTCTATGAGTTTTCTCTAATTTTGTTACTGCGCACAAAACATTATTTCATTGCATTCAAATGTCCATGGTTTTTTCGACATTATCTTAGAGTTCGTAATTGAATGCGATTTTAACAAAAGCTTGTCATGGTTTTTTGGGTCTATACTAATTTACCCATCCTAATGTGGAGGCCACCGTAGCGCAGAGGTTAGCATGTTTGCCTATGACGCTCAATGCTTGGGTTACAAGAGACCCTTAAAAAAAAAACGTCAGCGGTGGTTTTCCCCTCTTAAAGCTGGCAACATTTGTGAGGTACTATGCCATGTAAAACTTCTCTTCAAAGAGGTGTCGCACTGGGGCACACCGTTCGGACTCGGCTATAAAAAGGAGGTCCCTTATCATTGAGCTTAAACTTGAATCGGACTCCACTCCTTGATATGTGAGAAGTTTGCCCCAGTTCCGTTAACTGTTTCATGTGAAAGTGGTTGGCATGTTTGTCCACATCCAATGTCGCATTAAGGACTAGTTAGGTAACCTTACTCCTAGTAATGATTTTTATTTACTGACAAAATCTTTAGCAATCACTTCAGTTACGCGTACATTATGTTTGTTTTAAGAAAAGTTTACGCGACTTCATTGATATGTTTTGTTTAACAAGTGTTTATTTTTCGTACGAAATTAAATATAACTAGGTTTTAATCATAGACCAGTCTAAAATAAAAAAATGTCAACTAATGCCACGAAATTGACAATAATTAAATCTTTAGTAACGAATGCGACGGTACACACGGAAAACATTAGCTGGTAGATAGGTAGGATTAAGGGCACCTCCACCCACGCCGGGTGCAAGGTAAGATGAAGATGGACTGCCATAGCTACCTCCATGGCCACCGTGACCACCATGACCGCCATGACCACCTCTATGACCGGCTGAAGCAAAGTTCAAAACGGGGGCAACACCACCATTAAAGCTCTGCGAGTGTCCACCGTTGTTGTCATATTGGCTTTGGATGGCTCTTTGAGCATTTGCAGCATCTTCAGGGGTGCGATACTTGACAAAGTGAACTTCGGGCTTGTTGTTGCTGTTGCTGTTAGCCTGGTTCAATTTGTTGGACAAATCACCCAGATCGACCTGTTTGTTGAGCACATAGATGGCAGTCTTCTGGCTGGCAGCATTCTTGGCCAAGGCAAGAGCAGCATTTTCCAAAGCATTGTTTTCGGGACCCTTAATGAAAATCACACGATGATTGTTTTGGGCGGAATTGGCAATTTGATTGGCGGTCTCAGCATCGTTGAAATCCTCTTCGTTGGCAGTATAGGTGTAGAATTCAGTATTGCCTCCGGAACTGCCGCCATCATAGCTGTCACCACCGCCATAGCTACCACCGCCATAGCTACCACCGCCAGTGCTGCCACCACCAAAGCTGCCACCACCTAAGCCCCCACCGCTACCGCCCGGTGCGAAGGACAGACCAGAGGAGGAATGATCCACCGGTTTGTAGTCATAACCCAAATTGTCGGCACAGGCCACAGCCACCAAACACAACAGTAAGATTGCACGCATTTTCCGGCGTCTGCTACGATTAAAACCAAAGACAGAAAGATCAAAGATAGAATGATGCTGATTCTTGTCCCAGATTCCCCTATTTATACCATGACAAAAACTATGAAAGCGAAAGTGTCTCTCTACCCCAGGGTGCCGTTGTGCATTTCTAAACTCAAACTTATGAAATATTCATAATACGGATTAAGCCAGAAAACCAGTGCAACCTGTGAAATGTCGGTGGTCTTCATTCTGCCATCATCACTGCCTGAAACAATTACATAATTCCATATGAATTCTTTGCTATTGATCACTCATCCATAGATGCCCAAGTCTGCGTTTAGTTTATGCTCTGCAATGGCTTTGGTATTTACCCAACCGCTTAGAATTCTACCATTTTGGTGGCTAAGACATTTACACCCCCATCCCGCAAAGAAGTCTCCACGAACAAGTACTTTTGCAAACATCTAAAAAAACTGGATAATATTTAAAATTTCTTATGCTAACCGGCACCAAAAAAAAAAAAAAAAAAAAAAAAATGCAATTAGTGCCGAATATGCCGCGGCCTTAACTACCATCCGCCATATTAATGCATAATTTTTTTTATTACGACAGCCACTAGAACTTGCCCAACCGCATAGCAGCACAGACATTCAAACAAACCAAAAATTCTTATAATCAGGAATATAACATGTTACCAGAACTACATAAGAAAGCCAAGAACATAGCCTCTATTCACTCGCCATTGGCATAAGTGTCGCCAAAAAAGAGATTAGTCGGTGCTTTTTAAATATTAACAACAGATGAAATAGTCAATAGACGCTGTGATTAGCAGATACTAATTTTATATCTGTCAAAAATCGCGACTATCGACCATAAACATTTATTGAGGATTTTTAATAATTTTATGAAAATTTCATTCGATATTTTTATGTTCTTGATCATTAAAGCATGATTAAGACTTGAGCTGTGGAATTCCTAAGAGATTAACGTTAGTCTTTATTGAATTCGTTGCCGAAATCATTTGTCTGTCTACTCAGCAGGGGCCAAAAGGTTTTATTCTCCCTTTTAAAGAACAAAAAGTCATGAAGTTATTTATAAAATCAATCCGATATAGGATAAGGTCTTGGATGCTCACTCTAAGAATGTACCACTAATGGACCAGTAAATGGTTTCAGTTATAGCAAGACAAAAACACAATAAGGCACCAGTTTAAGCTGCAAAGTACAACTAAGGCTACGCTATACAGTTGTCAAGAACCTAATCTCCAGTGTTAATTAATAGCAACCTAGAAAATGACAACACCCGAAAGGGTAAAACGTCTTTAAATCTAGTCTACAAAATTGTACAATTAAGGGAAACATGATGGGTGGTGTATGGGAATGATGGGCCCCTGGTTTGCTTACTTTGACACCCATTAAATGTAGTGAGCTAATATGTGTGAAGAAATCCACATATCATTCTAGATCTTACTTACTTTACATTAATTGGCTATGCCAGAATATTTGTTCCACTAGCCGAACGTAGAGTAGCGATCCAAGCGCCTCGATCTTCTGCGCTCATTCTAAAATCTCTGACACCAAGTTTCGAGGTGTCTCCCACCACTTGATCTCTCCATCGGGCTTTTGGTCTTCCCCGTTTGCGTGTACCACCGTGTTTGCTTTCAAAATACTTCTTTGCTGGAGCTTGTTCATCCATTCTGACAACATGACCTAGCCAATGCAGCCGTTGTATTTTGATGCGTTTAACTATGCTATCGTCGTCATACAGCTCAAACAGCTCGTGTTTCATACGTCGCCTATATTCTCTATTAAGGCAAACTGGCCCATATATTTTACGAAGAATCTTTCTCCCAAATACTCCAAGCACTGCCTCATGTGCTTTCACAAGTACCCATGCTTCAGAACCATATAACACCACGGGTAGTATCAGTGTCTTGTATAGTGTAATCTTCGTCTGTCGATCGGTGGCCTTGTTTCTAAACTGCCTACTTAGTCCACAGTAAGTTCTGTTTGTCAGTATTATTCTTCGCTTAATCTCAAAACTGGTGTTCCCAACTTTCTCCATTTTCTTTATCTGTTTGATTGTGCAAGGGTTTTCGAGTATTGAAACCATCCATTACGTCTTATCTCCATTTACTGCCAGACCCATTTTCACTGACTCTCTTTGGATTCTTTTAAAGCTGCAGTTACTACTTCCGGTGACTGTGCTATGATATCGATGTCGTCGGCATAGGCGAGTAGCATGTGCTCTCTTGTGATTAGTGTGCCATATCTATTCACATCTGCATCTCGTATAATCTTCTCCAGCAGGATATTAAAGAGATCTCACGATAGGCTGTCTCCTTGTCTGAAACCTCGTTTGGTATTAAATGGTTCGGAGAGATTTTTTCCTATTCTTACTGAGGAACGCGTATCAGCAAGTGTTATACTGCAGAGTCTTATTAATTTTGCAGGGATACCAAACTCAGACATGGCTTGATATACCTTTGAACGAAAAGGAGTATCGAAGGTGGCTTTGTAGTCAACAAAGAGATGGTAGGTGTTGATTTGTTCTTCTCGGGTCTTTTCCAGGATTTGGCGCAGTGTGAATATCTGGTCTAGGGTGGATTTACCAGGTCTAAAGCAGCATTGATAGGGCCCAATTATCTCATTGACTTTAGGTTTTAATCTTTCACCCAGTACGCTCGAGAGTATCTTGTATGCGATAGGGAGAAGACTTATTCCTCTGTAGTTGGCACATTCCGTCTTGTCTCCTTTCTTATGTACGGGACATACTACGCTGAGGTTCCATTCATCGGGTATGCGTTCTTCTAGTCAGATTGCGCAGATAAGCTGGCACATACGCCTTATCAGCGTGTCGCCCCGGTCTTAAATAGTTCAGCGGGTAACCAGTCGGCTCCTGCTACCTTGTTGTTCTTTAGTCGCGTCACTGCTACTTGGACCTCATTCTGACTAGAATGCTTCATTCTTTACCATCATTCTTTACCATCATCATAGATTGGTTCTATGGTATCCTCTTCGCCGCCAACGTCGGACACTAGCAGTTGGGTAAAATGTTCTTTCCAAATCCTCAGCATATTATCTGTGTCAGTTACCAGATTTCCTTCTTTGTCTCTGCAGGAGGATTTGCCTGCACCAAAGCCATCGGTTTGATGTTTAATTCTTTGGTAGAATTACATCTCAATTCGCTTACACTCACGTCTTCCCATTTCCTTTTTCTTTCATTTTTCCAAAAAAAAAAACAGTTTAAAAACAAAATTGATGAGCCAATATTAATTTTCATTTCATATCAATTTCTTCCTACTAATCAACCATCTCCCATTCGGGCATTATGTTAATAGATTTAAAATTTTCCATGTTTCATTCTTCGAAATGTGGATGTAAAAATACGAAAGCTTCCTAAATGGGGAAATGTTTTCAAACAGGTGAGATTTCTGTTACACCCAATTAGTAAAAAGGCTAGTCCCTGCAAAATGTAGGACTTTCATAGAGATGATGCTAAATATGGGTATTTTGAGCAACAGGTTTTGTTAGGTTGTAAGAGGGCGTGGATATTATAAACATGCCACTATAAACATACACCTAAGCAAGTAATCGGCTTGTTTTGCGCTCTATATACTAAAAACAACCACGAAAAAATTTTAGTAAGGAATTTCGTACTACTAACAAAATCCCAAATTGTTACCCATTCAACGACCCTAAGTAGGTTCAAGTTTGGTAATGCGTCCTCACCTAAGTGCCGGTGTCTGCTATCCGAGAAAGCCGGGCAATTACATAGGAAATGCTCCTACGTCTCAACATCTTCTCCTCTTGCCCTTCATATGCTATCACCGTCTTGTCAATAATATCCGGATCTCACCATAGGATTTCATCTTCGTACCGACCGTTTCACAGTGGTACATGCGTTCGTCGTCCCCTCCCATTAACCTGACAACGTCTTCAGGAAAGGCTTCAGATTCTTCAAATTGATGCGGATGTTCCATCCTCAGAGAAACTGTTTAATATCTTTTTAACCCTCCAAGATTGTTTGTGACCTTACCGTCCAAGTTGTTACCGCCCTAATGGCCAAATGACAAATTCACCCATTCTGTGATCGCCCGGATCTCAGTCCCTGGGTTCTCAATATAGACACCAGGCCTTCTCTTCCAGATAGCAATACAAGGGTTCCGTCAATCTAGGACTGTGCCGCTGGCAGCAGTGCCTCGCACTCGTCCTCAAGGTTCATATCAGATATCCGATCGGAAACCTTTCTCATTCCTTACAGGTTTTCTATCGTCGCCTTCATTATACCAACATGAAATAACCTGCTCCTATCCCCAATCCATACCCCCATCGTCTTTGGTCTCATATCCGCAGTGGCTGTCTCACACTGAATCTGTATGTCAATGGATCAGATTTCTAGAATAGTCCCCAATGCCCTAGTGGGCATGGTCCTCATCGCACCGCCTATACCAAGACACCGTATTCTCTTAACCTGTTGTATAATCCGTACGTTTCGCAGTCAACCAAACTACAGAGGCGTAAGTAAGTACTGGTCTAATCACGCCACTTTAGAGCCAGTGGACTATACTCTGATTTAGGCCCCATTTCGAGATTACAGCCCCTCTAGTGCCCAACATCTGTGAGTCTTTTTGATACGCTTCTGAATGTGACACTTTCAAATTAGTTTTCTGTCCCTAATCACTCCTAAGTATTTGACCTTGTCAGATATCGAAATCGTTCTATTGAAGAAACGTAGTGCGTCAAACTGACCCACCTTCGTCTTCCTCGTAAACATGCAGATTTGAGTCTTCTCTGGGTTAACATTGAGACCCCCGGGTCTAGCCCAGTAGTATGCCATCAGCAAGACCTATTCAGCCCTTCTGCATGGCTGATTTGGATTCTTACCTCTTAGAAGTATTATAACATGGTCTGCGTAGCAGACGGTTTCAAATCCCCCTCATTCAGCATCCGTAATAAGTTATTTATGAGGATCACCTATAGGAGTGGCGATAAAATGCCCCCACTGTGGTGTGCCTTGTGCCACTTCTCCCTTTTATTAATGTCACGAGAACCACAATTTATCCACCTGTTCGTTAGCATATGGAGAACAGTCTCTAAGGACCGGGTCCACCCTGTACTGGTCTAAGGATTGGATCAGTGTGTCGCTCCACACATTGTTAAAAGCCCCCTCGATGTCAATGCATACCTCCGGTGTGTACGTTTTGGCATCGAAGGATTTTTCCTTTTTATGCACAACCGCGCAAAGTGCAGTATCCACCGACTTTCCCTTGACCAAAGCATGGTGTTTGTATTTGAGCAGCTCGCTGAATGTCCTACTCTTTACCATGGTATCCACAATACGTTCCATGGTTTTGAGTAGAAAAGACGTTAGGCTTTTAGGTCTATAGGGCATTGGTGTAGCATAACTTGCCTTGTCGGGCTTGGGTATAAATACCACCCTTGCCTCTTGCGAGGCTTTCGTATTATATGCAGTCCTAGGCACGCTGTGAAAATATTGGATAGATGGAGTGCCATAAGCCATAAGGTTCGGGTGACTTAAATGGTTGGAAGCTTCATGAGTCCTCTCATATCCTGAGGAAAATTAGTTTTCATCAAGAGCCTAAATATGTTATCCGTTGTCTCTGCTCTCACTCCTATGTCGTGTACTAATTTTTCATTATGGACATGGGTTTTAGGGAGAAACTTTCTTATCATGGCGGCGTCATTAACGTCTACCTGTTCGCAGAAAAGCTTCCAGAAGGCCCTTTTTGTCGCTCTGAAAATCTTATTGTTTTCTTTAGTCATGCGTAATAAACAACGAGCTCTCTTATAAAGTTTGCGGACCTCCTTCATAATGTTGTCAAACTCCACGGGCATCGAGGGTTTTCTTTGGGCTGATTTCCTTCCTCGAAGTGAACAACTATATTCGAAAGACACCCACTATTGTAGTCGTCATTTAAGATCAATAAGGAACCTCCTTTTTATTGCCAAGTCCGAACTGCTTGCCGCAGAGCGATACTAATTAGTAGAAAACGGCTATCCAAGGAAAATATTTAACAAGTGTCGCCAACGCTAGGAGGTGGAAACCACTGCTGAAAATTTGTTCCGATGTTTTCATTGGGATTTAAACCCAGATGATCATCGTCAAAGGCAGACATGCTAACCTCTGCGCAGGTAAAAAATAAGCTTGTTGAGAGTCGGAAATTATTTAAAAACTTGATAAGACCGTAGGCGACACGCTAATAAGGTGTATGCTTCAGCTAGTCATTTTCATCTGGCTAGAAGAATACCCGATGATTGCAACCTAAGCTTACTATGTCAGGTACACAAGAAGGAGTGCGGACAGCATGTGCCAACTTAACAGAAATATGTGAACGAGATAATTGGGTCCCACCAATATGACTTTAGGTCTGATAAATTCACTGTTGACCAGATGTTCACAATTCGCAAATTTTTAAAAAGGACGAATATAGAAAGCCAAAATGGAAGGATGGAGGTCTAGGTTAACCATGTTGTTCATGAGTCGGAATTATGTCTGGAAATTTGAAAGTACAGGTACCTCCTTCCGGAGAGTGTGACAGGGATATGGATAGAATATTTTCTGTTGGTATCCGATCCCTGTTAGTAGTATGGAATGTATACTTCCCTAGTCAGTATGAGGTCAGTGGAGTAGAAACTCGGCTGTAGAATTATAAGACAGCATAAGCCAATGGTTTGTCAGGGTGAAATATTTGAGATAACAAACTTAGCATGGTTTTTCCCGGAGTTCACTTCAATGGCCCAAATTTTGATTAAAGACTCTTGTTCTGCTCTTTAATATTCTCATTTTTCCTGATGGTCCATATGTCCACTCGAAGGAGATTTTAATGAGGGGCACCCCCGTTAATAACCAAATATTGCACTCTTTAAAGTTTTTTTTTTTTTTTTTTTTTTTTTTTTTTTTTTTTTTTTTTTAAACGAAACGGACTAGATACAAACAAAAAACAGCATATTTACTCTTTCGAATTAGAAGCAGAAGAAGTCAGCTAAAAGATAAGAAACAACAAATTTGAAATTCATTGCTGGCATAAGTGTAGGCAGGCAAAGAAAGATTAGTCGGTGATTAGAAAACACTAATTTAATATCGACTATAAACTGTTAATGAGGATATTTAATAATATTATGAAAATTGGATTTGTTTTTATGTTCTTGGTACTTTAAACTTGTTTAAGTATTAACATTTAAGATACATAATTTAATGAGAGATCAGTGAAATGAAGCAAAATGAATGAGCAAATATCGATGGGTTCCAAATCATATACAGATACCCTACACCATTCTTATTCTTGATAGCTGCATCAGACAAATAACCCATTTCAGATCAACTTGTGGATTTTGAGGGCTATAACAGCTCTAATTGCAAAATATGGACAGAGATATTTACCTCATAGATCATTTTAGATAAATATTTGAAGATGCTACAGACAATATGTATAAGTTTAAATACTTCTATTATACGGTAGAGAGCTTAATGAATATTAAAAAAAAAATAGCAAAAAATGCAGATTTTTCTACAAAAAACCCATTAACAAACAGCGGGAGGCTATCCGATCCATGTTTTAGCGACAAACAGACGTCCAACGCCATAGTTGGACATGCTAATCTATGCGCCATGGCATCCTTCAAAAAGTAGAACAATTAAAAAGTTAAATACTTAACGGTCATAATTAATGAAAATAATCGGATAGTTGAAGAAATTGATTTATATCCTCGTTTCATTCATTAATATGTTTTAGCCACCACAAAAGAATGGGGATATGCTCATCTAGTCATTATCATGATTGACTTACATGTGGATATCATAATTGTACTCTAATCCCAAATAACTTCCATTTTATTTCCATGTGGTCATTATCAGGATGTTTGGAAAGTGATTTACTTCTGCCAAGTTGGCTATCGCAGAACGTTTGTTCCATTAGCTGAACTAAAAGTACATTTTCAAGTGTCTCAATCTTTGAAGCTCATTTTCCAATATCTGACTGGTAGTTCCCCACTTGGCCTTTCCGCCCGAGTATTGATCTTCTCCTTTTGCGTATAACTTCAGGTTAATTTTCAAACGCCTTATAAGCTGGGGCTTCTTAACTCAGTCGGAAAACATGACTTAACCAACGTAATCGTAGGTAAATGCAAATTTGGCCATTAACATTCCGTTAAGGAACAGGGGTAAACTTTTCACATATCAATGGGTGCTGTCCGATTCAAATTAAAGCTCATTGATAAGGGATCTCCATTTTAGCCGAGTGCGAACGGCGTGCTGCAGTGAGATACCTGTTTGGAGAGAAGTTTTTATATGGCAAAGTACCTCAGTATTAGCAGGGAATTTGAACTCCGACGTCAAAGGCGGACATGCTAACCTCTGAGCTACGGTGGCCTCCTACAAAATAACACCCCGGGCCCACTCTGTTCTCTAGCTTTGATCCATCCGTGAAACATGTTCTTCCAGATGGCAATACTAGGGTTCTGTCAGTCCAAGACTGTGCCGCTGGGAGAAGTATCTCGCACTCGATCTCAAGGTTCATCTCAGGTATCCGATCGGAAACCTCTTCGCTTCTTTCCAGGTTTTCTTTCTTCGCCTCGATTATACCGCGATGGTATGAGCTGTTCCCATCCTCAATCCATTCTCCCATCGCCTTAAGCCTCTTAGACGCAGTGTTTGGCTCACATTTAATCTGTATGTCAATGGGTCGAATAACTAGAATAGTCTCCAATGCACTAGTTGGCGTGGTCCTCATTGCTCTGCCTATGCCAAGACAACGTGTTCTCTGAACCTGTTGTATTGTCAATTTTTCTCCATAGCAGTCCACCAAACTACTGAGGCGTAAGTAAGTATATGTCTTATCACGCTTCTGAACTATCTTCGGATTCAGGCCGCAAGTCGAGCCTATGGCCCTTCTATAAAATGCCCAACATCTATGAACCTTCTCAGTACGCTCCTGAAGGTAACACTTCCAAATAAGTTTCCTATCCAAGATCACTCCTAAGTATTTGACCTTGTCAGATATCAAAATCGTTTTATTAAGGAATCATGGTGCGTCAAATTGGGCCACTTTCATCTTCCTCGTGAACAGGCATATTGTTACCTTTGAGACCCTTGGGTCTAGCCCAGTCATATGGCATATACAAGACCCTTTCGGCCCTTCTGCACAGCTGGTTCGGATACTTACCCCTTAAAAGTATTATAACATCGTCTGCATAGCAGACAGGTTCAAATACTTCCTAAGTCAGCATACGTAATAGGTTATTTATGGTGGTCACCCAAAGGAGTGACGATAAAACGCTTCCCTTTGGCGCGCCCTGTGCCACTTTTTCCCTTATATTTATGTCACGGGAGCCCCAATTTATTCACCTGATCCTTAGCATATGGTTTATGCAGTCTCTAAGGACCTGGTCCACCCGATACTGGTATAAAAATTAGATCAATGCGTCGGTCCGCACATTATTAAACGACCCCCACATTATTAAACGATCCTTCTTGGCAACGAAGGATTCTTCTATTTTATGCATGTAGCGAAAATTGGAATTTACGATGTAGTGCATTTTTAGGACTTCCAACATCTGTGCCAAGTACGATCCAAATCGTTTTGTAACCTGATAGCTCCCTTATAAATCGATCTCCCGATTTGACTTCTTGAGTCCTTTCAAATCGCAATTTGTGTCCGATTTGGCTGAAATTTTGCATGTGGTGTTCTGTTACTTACTTACTTTATTGGATATGACAGAATATTTGTTCCACTAGCCGAACGTAGAATCGCGTTCCAAGCGCCTAGATCTTCTGCGCTCATTCGAAAATCTCTGACACCAAATTTTGAGGTGTCTCCCACAACTTGATCTTTCCATCGGGCTTGTGGTCTTCTCGGTTTGCGTGTACCACCGTGTTTGCCTTCAAAAGACTTCTTTGCTGGAGCTTCTTCATCCATTCTGACAACATGACCTAACCATCGTCATACAGCTCATACTGCTCGTGGTTCATACGTCGCCTATATTCTCCATCAACGCAAACTGGTCCATATATTTTACGTGTCATTCGTTTCGGTTACGGCGGTGCCGAGCCAGATGAAATTGTTGACTATCTCAATGTTGTATTTCCCAACTTTCCCCATTTTCTTTATCTGCTCGGTTGTACAAGGCTTTTACCATCCATTTCGTCTTATCTTCATTTACTGCCAGACCCATTTTCACTGACTCTCTTTCGATTCTTTCAAAGGCTGCAGTTACTACTTCCGGTGACCGACTTATGATCTCGATGTCGGCATAGGCTAATAGCATGTGTTCTTTTGTGATTAGTGTGCCATATCTATTCACATCTGCATCTCGTATAATCTTCTTCAGAATATTCAGGATATTAAAGATATCACATAATAGGTTGTCTCCTTGTCTCAAACCTCGTTTGATATTGAATGTATGGGAGAGATACTTTCCTATTCGTACTGAGGAACGCGTATCAGCAATTGTCATCCTGCAGAGTCTTATTAATTTTGCAGGAATACCAAACTCAGGCATGGCTTGAAATACCTTTGAACGTAAAGGACTATCGAAGTCGGCTTTGTGGTCAGCAAAGAAATGGTAGGTGTTAATTTGTCCCTCTCGGGTCTTTTCCAGTATTTAGCGCAGTGTAAATATCTGGTCTACTGTGGATTTACCAGGTTAAGAGCTGCATTGATAGGGCCCAATTATCTCATTGACTTTAGATTTTAATATTTCACAGAGTACACTCGAGAGTATCTTGTATGCGATGGGGAGGAGACTTATTCCTCTGTAGTTGTCACATTCCGTCTTGTCTCCTTTCTTGTATAGTATGCTGAGGTTCCAATCATCGGGTATGCGTTCTTCTAGCCATATTGCGCAGATAAGCTGATGCATACGCCTTATCAGCGTGTCGCCTCCGGTCTTAAATAGTTCAGCGGGTAACCCGTCGGCTCAGTTACCAGATTTCCTTCTTTGTCTCTGCGAAGGATGTGCCTGCACCAACGCCATCGGTTTGATGTTTAATTCTTTGGTAGAATTTCCGGACTTCATTCTGACTACTGTACATCTCAATTCGCTTACACTCACGTCTTTCCATTTCCTTTTTCTTTCTGCGGAATAGATGTTTCTCCTCTCTCCTTTTCTCCCGATACCTCCCCTTCATCTGGCGCGTTGCTACTGATTGCAGGGTTGCCCTATATGCCATATTCTTGGCTTCAGTAGCATCTCGACACTTTTGGTCGTACCATGGGTTTCTTGAAGGAGGCTTCCGGTACCCAAGTACGGATTCTGCGGCATTTTCCATGGAGTGGGCAATGGTTTGCCACCGCGCCATTATATCATCGGAACAAGGAGTGCTTTCATCAACCAATTGGGTCAGTCGAGTGGAGTATGCCGTTGGCATCTGTTGTGTTTGCAGCTTTTCAATGTCCAGCTTCCGTGCAGTGTCAGATCGTACTTTCCTCGCCATGTTCAAGCGGGTGCGAACCTTTGCTGCAACAAGGTACTGATCCGAATCTATATTCGCTCCACGGATCGATCGTACATCTAATACGCTGGATGAATGCCTTCCATCTATCACAACGTGATCAATTTGGTTTCTCGTTTTTTGATCGGGTGACAGCCATGTGGCTTTGTGAATATTTTTATGTTGAAATCTGGTGCTACTAACTACCATGTTTTTTGCCGCGGCAAAATCTATCAGCCTATCAGCCTGTGAGGACGTTATCTCGTGGAGGCTAAACTTTCCGATTGTTGGACCAAAAATGTCTTCCTTCCCTATTTTCGCATTAAAATCTCCCAGAACGATTTTAATATCATAGGCGGGGCAGCGGTCATATTCTCTCTCTAGGCGCTCGTAGAAAATATCCTTGGTCTGCTCGTCTTTGTCTTCCGTCGAGACATGGGCACAAATAAGGCTGATGTTGAAGAATTTGGCTTTTATGCGGATTGTGGCTAGCCTCTCATCCACCGGAGTAAAGCTGGAGACAAGGTGTTTCAGTCTCCGACTAACCACAAATCCACATCCAAGTGCATGCCTGGTGTTATGGCTGCTATAGTATAGTTCGTCACCGTTTGGTGTTGTAGTGACGCCATTCCCAGTCCATCGCGCTTCCTGTAAGTCGGTAATATCTGCCTTGTACTTCTTTAATACATCCGCCAGCGCGACATCTATAAAGAGTGCGGACATTCCAGGTGCAGATCCGCAAATCATGGTCCTTTTTTCATTTGCGTGGGTCGTCAACCTTTGGGGGTCCGTTTTTACTATTCCTTTGTTTCTCATAGTAGTTCTCAGTATTCCGGGGGCGGGTTACTGTCCCAGAGCCCCAACCGCATGGGTTTTGTGGGATTGCGCATCCCTCGTTGTCGCGAGCGGCTTGCTCCATGATCCAACGCTCGCTTCCAGCCGCCCCTAACCAGGGAACAGACGCTGATGTTGACCATTGGTTATTTGAAGGCGCCAATAACTCGCCTTGTCAACTCGAGTATCATTGGCACTCAGTATTTAATTAAGAGCCAGTGCCACCTGACTCGTCACTGAGACTCTCCTCTCGAAAATCGCTGACTGCCGTATTTGCAGCTACTCAGCATAAAAACGGAGCTTTCCACTATTCGCAACCTGTGGACGCGCCCGGTGGTTTTTAGCTAAGCTTCCCGTGTTTAAAAATGGATGCCACACAAACCGGAGCTCAATGGTCCAGCTCATAGTTATGTCGTGTCGTCCGGGCATATCATTGCTTTTAAATTTGAATCGTGCAGCACTCAATTGATATTTTGAGAAGTTAGATTCCTTTTTGATTTGTTCCGTAATGGGATAAGGGTTGAGATATTCTTGGCCTCGAGCTTGTCTTAACCATTAAGAAGATATCAGTGATATTTTATAATTTTTAGTAGCTTAAAGGTCTGAAAATTTAAAATAGTTATCGATTTAATATTTCAATACCATTTCTTGTAATCCTTTTCTTGGTCTCCCTCTGTTAAATAATTAAATAATAATTTTTTTTTTAATTTTTCTAATTTTTCGTTTTTATTAAATTTATACTTAAACAGCAATAACAACTATCTTCAATGCGAACACTTAAATAGTTCTCTAAACTTAATAGCGATTGCGGTAACGGTAGCGACGCAAGAACGAAGCGGGCAAGTAGCTGGGGCTCAAGCCACCAGCAGCAGCGCCACCACCACCGGGAGCCAAATATGAGCCGGAAGGAGCAGATCCAGCACCGAAACCGTTGTTAGATCCATGTGAGCCACCACGTTGGGCAGGTGAGGCAAAGTTCAACACGGGAGCAACACCACCGTTAAAGTTCTGGGCATTTCCTCCATTGGCGGTGTATTGGGACTGGATTGATTGTTGGGCTTTGGCGGCATCTTCGGGGGTTCTGTACTTGACAAAGTGGACATCGGGCTTGTTGTTGGCGTTGCTGTTGATTTGGTTAAGCTTGTCAGAAAGGCTTCCAAGATCGAACTGTTTGTTAAGCACGTAAACAGCAGTTTTCTGGCTGGCAGCATTTTTGGCCAGGGCAAGGGCGGCATTTTCCAAGCCATTGTTTTCGGGGCCCTTGATGAATATGACACGGTGATTTTGCTGGGAAGAGCTGGCTACTTGTCTGGCGGCTTCTGGATCATCGAAATCCTCTTCGTTGGCACTGTAGGTGTAGAATTCGGTATTGGAGCCACCCTGGTCACCACCACCATAGGAGGGAGCATCATAGCTGGAAGCACCAAGGCTGCCACCATCGGAGCCAGATGAACCACCGCCATAGGAACCACTGTTTTCTCCTGTGCCATAACTGTATTGGGCACTGGCAACGGCCAACAAACATAAAACGATGAAAGCGCGCATTTTACGATCTGTTATTGCTGATTGTACTGTAGACTTTCTCAAGAC
The DNA here is from genome assembly GCF_963082655.1 of Stomoxys calcitrans. NCBI lineage: Eukaryota > Metazoa > Arthropoda > Insecta > Diptera > Muscidae > Stomoxys > Stomoxys calcitrans. The sequence goes on from NC_081553.1 coordinate 107,108,502, forward strand.
TGGAATGATTCTGAAATGCCATGGATTTCACTTATATACGAATTGGCGATGCCTCAGCCCACCTCAGCCAGAAACCCAAATGGCCAATCCCAACTATCGGCAAATTAAATCCATTCAGATTCCTCAAAAAGCGAAGAGATTTGAATTACTTTAAATGAGTTATGCGCGATTTCCATAATAATAGTTCTATACGATTTTGCATATCTTTTCTAATAATGCTGTTGTGCTTTGCTGTGGAATCAAATGAAAAAAAAAATCTCCATGGGAATGTGGTCTTCAGCGTCATCGAGTGGGAGAAATATTCATGCTAGTAGGAATAAAACTCATCGGCTCATGTCGCTTGCTTTCGGTCTTTCTTTTCGACCACACACCGGATTAATTTGGCTTGGCTGTTTTTCGACCAGGGTCATAAAATTCCGATTTAAGAAGGTGTCACACAAAACTATCACTATTTCTCCTCTCCCATGAGAAGATAGCTTAGCTCACATCATTATCGGGAATTAGTCAAGCGGCGGTGATTTGATATGATATGAGCTTCTAATGGCTGGAATTAATTCTTTTGAGAACAAGTTTCATATGTAAATAGCATCAAATATGGCATGGCATGGTTAGTTTGAAATGTTATGCATTTCAATGTTAAGGGTTCATTTTCATAATTTCTGCGGCGGCCAGACTTCAAAAGAAGAGGCCTTAGCCCAAGGTCAATGGCAAAAAAAAACGGCCTACAAGCCATGGGATGTTAAAGCCTAACAAAATGCTTCAACTATGGCAAACAAGTTGTGATCTTAGGCTAAGAGTGTTCGGCTGGGTCCTTTAGAAAGGCATATCAAAGCACAGATTTTATATATATTTTGTAAGAAAGCCAAAGAATGGAGTTTGAATTTGAAAAAATATGTGTCTTTTAAATTTTTGTAAAATAAAAAAAAAATTCGGGACTCTTTTACTTAAACCATACATTGCCCTTGGCGACGTTCTTTGAACGGTCTGACCCACTGCGCTTGAAACTCGAAACGATTTATGAGTTGAATTCTTTATAAAACTCTGAAAAGATATATGATGACAGTTAAAGGCCATTTGCTACTGTTTTAAAGACATTTCGATTCCCATATAAAAACTTCAACTTTCACTATTCTTTGCCTTTATTAGCTATTCTCCATTCTCAAATGGTATCCCATTTTTAACTAGGCATTTCGAATTTTAACACAGACATTTGGCCAAAACATTAACAAAGAATAGAAGAATATAATAAAAACGGAGCTAATTGGGGAATATACAAATTTGCTAATGACAAAGCAAACAAAAGTGAAAACGGCATATTTTGGGACTGCTATCAGTTTTTTTTTTTTATACTAAATTCCCGACCTATATAAAAATATATGTCATATTGAGCTTGATAGCCAATAGCTAGTCGTCGACGAATAGAAAGGAAAAGTAGTGAAATGATAACTTCTTAAACAGCGGTAAAAAGTTATTATGCTTAAAATTTATAGGATTGTTTGGACTCCTATGATTTCTATGGGCTCCAAATTCATGTGTTTATGGATTTATTCATGTGTTTATGGATGTACATTTGACTCATGCACGCCTTATCCCAAAACAATCCGATTTGGATCGTTTTCAATTAAAATATACATATCTTGGGTAATAACGACAATTCTTTAAGTACTCTCTCAGGCAATATTAACTCCATTGAGATAGCAGTAGCGAAATACCATAGCCTTTGGTGGATATCTAGCCCACGACATCCGCATTTTTAATCCGAGTTCACTACGAATTTAATACAGTCAAACATTTTTAACCATCACTATGAAACTTTGTAAAGATGCGATTTTTTAGCCAAAGGATGGCCAAATTAAAAAAATGTGCTATTTTAGTCCATATCATCTTAAAGCGTCCATAAAGTCCATATTCATTTTCTTGATCTTACAGTAAACATAATCGTTATTTTGACTTCCGTGCTCACTGTAGATAAGGTTGAAAAGAGTGTGCGGATACCAATCCGCTCCATGCTACTATACACATCCACCTACACTAATAGAAAAATGACGGTACCGATTGGTATTGTTTTGTTCGCGTCATTGGCAAAGATTTTTAATACCATTTCGTATCATTTCAATATCAGACAATAATACCAATCGGTATTATTTTGTTCGCGTCATTGGCAAAGATTTTTAATACCATTTCGTGTCATTTCAAAATCAGACAAATGAGGCTATTAAGAATTGCCAACGTCACATTTGTATTCTTGTCAACGCGCTAGAAGTGTTGTTGAAAAAATTTGTTAAACAAATAAATAAAATATTTTAATACAATTTGAATGCGAAAAAACTGCTCAAATAATCGAAAGCAGTGAAAATGAAAATAGTACAAATTTTAAGGACATTCTTCATTAAAAACATGATGAATGCAGAATGCAAAGAATTGAAAGAAAATTAGATTAAAATTATTTTCAATATTTTTTTTAGGATGGAGGTATACTAATCTAGTCATTCCGTTTGTAACGCCTCGAAATCTAGGATTCCATAAAGTATATATTCTTGATCGTCTCAAAACTTTGATTCGAACTAGCCATGTCCGTCCGTCTGTTGAAATCACGATAGCTGTCGAACACGTAGAGCTAGCCGCTTGAAATTTTGCGCATATTTTGTATACTGATGTAGGTCGTTGGGGTTTGCAAATGGGCTATATCGTTTTAGATTTGAATATAGCTCCCATATAAACCTATCTACCGATTTGACTTCTTGAGCCCATGGAAACCAACATTTTTGTCTAATTTGGCTGAAATTTTACACATATTGTTCTGTTATGTCTTCCAACAACTGTGCCAAGTACGTTCCAAACGGGTCAAGAACCTGATATAGCTCCCATATAAACCGATCTCTCGATGTGACTTCTTGAGCGCATGAAAGCCAGGGAATTTTTGTTTGATTTGGCTGAAATTTTGCACATAATGTTCTGTTATGAATTCCAATAACTGTGCCAAGTACGGTCGAAATCGGTCTATAACCTGATATAGCCCCCATATAAACCGATCTCCCGAATTGACTTCTTGAGCCCATAAAAGTCACAACTTTTCTCCGATTTGGCTGAAATTTTGTACATGGAGTTTTGTTATGACTCCCAATAATTGTGTCTAGTGCGGTTCAAATCGAACAAGAACATGATATAGCTCCCATAAACCGATCCCCCGATTTGATATCTTAGCGATTTTCATCCGATTTGGCTTAAAATTTGGCATATAGTGTTCTGTTATTATTCTCAGCAACTGCGCCAATATCGGTCCAATTCGGCCTATAACTAGATGTAGCTCCCATATTTTAGCAGTATCCATGGTGGTGGGTTCCCAAGATTCGACCAAGCCCAAATTAGCACGCTTTTACTTGTTTTTTTGTTCATTAGGGGGTGGAATAATCAATAACGATTTGGTACTAAAACCAATATCGGTCTGGGGCCCAATAACAAATTGATATTAAAACCAATACCAGTTCGGTAATAAGGCTAGTACCATACGGTACTAATCATTTTATGTTTCATCCAGTACTGTTTTTGTACCATATGCTGTTGCTTTACTTTCAATATCGTATCGTACTGAAATGAGCACGTTTGTTATCATCTTTTCTCTGGATGTAAGCCAGTAATTGGCTGGTTGTGCTCTCTAAATAATAACAAAGTAATATCGAAAAAGAAAATCCAAGTTAGGAGTTCCGTACTACTTACAAAATCTTTAATTGTTTTCTATGCCCCGCTCCTAAGTTGGTACGTGTCTGGTATTGTGTCCCCACCTAAGTGTCGGTATCTGTTAGCCGCGGAAGTCGGGAAATGACGTAGGAAATGCTCCAACGTCCCACCATCTTCCTCGAATGCCAAACATTGTGGCAGTCAACGAGGAAAGCGTTGTACAAAACTTTTGGAAGATTGGTCAATAAATGCGCTTGCAGTGGGTCTAGAAGTGAAAATCTGTGAAATTCACCAGTAATGTCGAGAGTCATAAGAAAGTCCTTCCTGTCAAATTTCGAGAGAATCGGTTTACAAATTACCCTTTTATTGCAACATTAGTCCAAATCGGACGAATATAGGTATAGGAGTTATATTCAAATCTGAACCGATTTCTTTTGAAATTTGCCAGTAATATAGAGAGTCATAAGAAAATCCTTCCTGCCAAATTTCGAGAGATTCGGTTAGCAGATGACCATTTTATTGCTGTATTACTGCAAATCGGACGAACATATATATGGGAGCTACATCGAAATCTGAACCGATTTTTATCCAATTCACCTGTTACATCGAGATTCATAAGAAAATCCTTTTTGTCGAATTTCGAGAGAATAGGTTAATATATGTATAGGAGTTATATCCAAATCTGAACTGATTTCTATGGAATTTACCAGTAATATAGAGAGTTATAGGAAAAGTCTTCCTGCCAAATTTCGAGAGAATCGGTTAACAGATGACCATTTTATTGCATTATTACTGCAAATCGGACGAACATATATATGGAAGCTGTATCTAAATCTGAAACGAATTTTTCCAATTTCAATAGACTTCGTCTCTAGGCCGTAAAACACGCCCATACCAAATTTGAAGACGAACCGATGAAAATTACGACATGTACTTTGTACACAAATTAACATGGACAGACGGACAGACAGACAGTCAGACGGACATAGCTAAATCGATTCAGAATGTGATTCTGAGTCGGTCGGTATACTTATCAATGGGTCTATCTCTCTTCCTTTTGGGTGTTACAAACAAATGCATAAAGTTATAATACCCTATACCACTGTAGTGGTGTAGGTTATAAAAATTATTAAGAGGTTTCACAGAAATTTGGTACATTGAGCTGCGTTAGGCTCTCCAACATCCATGCCCAATTTCGTTCAGATCGATCATCGGTCGGTATATCAGACTATATTTGGACAGGACGGTGAACTGTGTTAGACCCCTCGACGTGTCGGGCGAGTTTATATAGATCGGACAATATTTCGATATAGCTGCTAAGGTTTCATAAATAATGTTTTTTCACCGGACTTTTTCACGGACTTAATAGGTACAGATATTCGAGATGGCGGATATTTTATATCCACCACCGAAGAATGGGTGTATATTAAATATGTCATTCCCTTTGCAACACATCGAAATATCTATTTTCACGATTGGAAGATTGGTATATATTGGAGATAGATCTAGATATAGTCCGTTAACTTCAAATTTAACCTGCCTTTGTACGAAAAAGAATCTGTAGAAAGAATCTGCAGCTTAATATATTAATATTCGAAGACTGTGGTGTAATGTCAGCAGACAGACATGGCTAGATTGTCTTGGATTTGTACGACGACTAAGAATATGCGTTTGGCCGTTCCATGCTGTAAGGGAGAACATTTCTTTTGCACATAGGAAAAAGCATACCTTCAATTTATTATGCACTTTGATCCCAATATGAAAAATATGACATATTATGGCGATCGGTTAACGATAATCCATGCCGACATGAAGTCCAAAGTTGGATGTAGACATTTCTAGGGAATCCAATTTAGTTTTTTTTTTTTTTTGTTTATTGATATGAACATCATACACATAAAGATAGAATCTTCTATATATAAGAACAAGAACATGTTAGAAAAATATTGATACTGATACTGGGAAAGCCCCAACAAAAAAATTATTCAGACTTACATGTAAGTCGATTGAGATAATATGAATAATATGAGGGTTCGAATCTTATATAAACAATTCAAAACGTGATAAGTTCGGCTGGGCTAAGTCTTATATATACTCCCTCAAGGATCGCATTTGTCAAGTTCTTTGGTGGGTATATAAAGAATAATGTTTAATAATTTCTAAGCTATTGAAGGAAAATAAGATTATGGACCAATTCAGGCCATATTTGGTTTGGATTTTGGAGTCCATAGTAGAAGACATTGTGCACAATTTCAGCGAAATCAGATTTCAATTGCGCTGCATTGGGGCTTAAGAATTTGGACCATATTTTGCTCCCATCCTATGGTGAAGAGTACACATATTTGTGGCGAGTACCTGGGACCACATAGAGTACCAATGAAAAGTCTTGGGGTGAAGAGTATGAATTTTGTATCCACATTTTTGGGCAGAGAAAAAGAAAGGACATTGAATGTTTAGGGAGATCGGAGTGGAATTCAAATGAAAGATCTTTGGAACTAGCATACGGCTATGAAAGCATAGATTTGCTTAAAAATAGACTTCTCAAATTTTTTAAATTTTAATAAAGTGTTTTTGAAATGTTGCGATTGAAGAACACCATACATAACATGGAATTTACAATAGAAGAAAGGGCGTACATATCAAAGCTAATGGAAATTAACTTTATAATCAGCTAATGACGTCAGAAATTAAAAAAAATCGGTTGTTTATACCAAAAAGCTAACATGTCATAAATGTCAACTTTGAATAGCTAAGGAGGTTATCGACATACAGATCGTAAGATCTAAATGTTACAAATTATGTGGAAAATATATATGCAAACAATTTAAGATTAAATTTCCATACCATAGAGCAAAACTCATTGTTTAGGGTATTACCATTGGGTTTTATGGATGTGCAGGAATTCAAAGCATAAACAATTTAGCCATAATACAATAAAAAAAAAATACAAAATCTAAAAAAACCTTTCACACTGAAATTTGTTGAGGCGCCTCTCTTGACCAGCCGGTTTTGGTAGTTAAGCTACAAGATTCTTCAAATCCTTATTTGGTTTGTTTTATGTATAAATGGCACATCGCTGTTTATTGATACAGGTATAAAATTAAATATTTAGCAGTATAACAATACTCTTTGCCAAAGAATGTCTTTGAGCACTCTCTGACATTAGTGCGAAAATAATGTGAGAGACTATTTGGTGTTTGTTCTTTTGCATTTGGTATTCCCGAAACAAATAAGCCTATTAATTCAGTTATTTTTATTGAGCATGCGAAAGGTAATTTTCCAGTTCTAACATAAACAACTATTGGGCTTTGCCTTTTAATTTTATGTTAATGCAATTCAAGCCTAGATAATAATAACAATCAAAAAAAAAAAAAAAAAAAGAAAGAAAGAAAAAATGAAATCGAATCATGCTGTCTGCTCTTTCTCTTTGCATTTCCAACATGATCTAAGCCTTTAGAAATGCAGCAGCAATTGCTGGCTGTTTTCTTCAATCTGGTTTGCAGGTGATAAAGCATCAAACAAATAGAGTGTTAATGCCTTCAATTAACTACCTCCCAGAAATAGTGACGAAGAATTTTGTTGTTAGGCTTTTTTCTATTCTATTGTGGTAGACTGTGCAAAACTAAACGTTTAATTTATGCGCCAAATTCCAATTTTGGGGAATTCCAATTCCACGCCATTAAACATGTATTTTTATTTTTCAAAATATTCAATGTGGCATAAAGACACACTAAAATTGTTGGTGTTGTCGTCTGCGGCGACAACGGATCATAAAATTCTTGTTCGACAGCGGGGAGACTGAGCAGATTAAGTTGTAGCCAAGTTAATAGAATTTAAAAACCCTATGCTTAAACAGAAGTAGTTTAGATGCCAACATATTCGCCATGAAATAAGTTGGCTTATTTTAGTTACTGTCATAAGACTTTCAATTTTAATAAAGTTGAAAAAAAAAACTTAAATTATGTCCTTTTCCCCTGAAACAAAAAAAAAAAAATCTTTTGATTGTGAGTTATGAGAGACTCCTTGATATCAATAAGAAGTACTTGTGCAATTTTTTAAGTGAATCCTGCAGCAATTATGGAGCTTTGGACACACGTCTATCGTTACGTAGACTCAAAGCCTTAGGATGGTGGGTATACTAATGTCGTAAATTTTTTTGAAATAGGGAAACGCATACCCTCATTTTTTTCTTTTTGATGCCAAAAGGCAAAATACGAAATATTATGGCGATTAGTGACGAAAACCCGTGCCGACACGACGTCCAAAATCAGCAAAAATGTTTGCTGTAACAGCAGAAAGTCAGTTAAAAAAAGAGACAGCAGAGCAGAACAGCAGGCTAACTGCTCAAAAGTTTGTTGTTTGCTGAAAATGACTGCTGCTTAATTATGAAGGGGATCTTAGAAAAAACAAGTAAAAGCGAGCTAAGTTCGGCCGGGACGAATCTTGAGAACCCACCACCACCATAGATTCTGCTACAATATGTGAGCTATATGTAGTTATAGACCGAATTGAACCTACTTGGCGTAGTTGTTTAGAGTCACAACGGGATACTATTGGGTTGCCCAAAAAGTAATTGCGGATTTTTTAAAAGAAAGTAAATGCATTTTTAATAAAGCTTAGAATGAACTTTAATCAAATATACTTTTTGTACACTTTTTTTCTAAAGCAAGCTAAAAGTAACAGCTGATAACTGACAGAAGAAAGAATGCAATTACAGAGTCACAAGCTGTGAAAAAATTTGTCAACGCCGACTATATGAAAAATCCGCAATTACTTTTTGGGCAACCCAATAAAACACAATGTGCAAAATTTGAGCCAAATCGGAAAAAAATGCGGTTTTCAGGGGCTCAGGAAGTCATATTGGAAGATCGGTTTATATGGGAGCTATATCAGTTTATAGACCGATCTGGACCTTACTTGGCTCCGTTGTTGGGAGTCATAGATGCATAATTTTAGCCAAAATAGATGAAAACTGACGATTCCAGGGGCTCAAGAAGTAAAATCCGGAAATCGGTTTATATAGGAGCTATATCAGGTGCTTGAGCGATTTCGATCGTACTTGGCAGTGTTCATAACAGAACAATATGTGCAAAATTGCAGCTAAATCTGACAAATTTGTAACTCCCAGGGGCTCAAGAAGTCAAATCGGGAGATCGGTTTACATGAGAGCTATATCCAAATCTGAACCGATATGGCCCAATCTCCAACGACCTACACCGATACTAAGTATCTGTGCAAAATTTCAAGCGGTTAGCTTTAGGCGATCGACCGCTATCGTGATTTCGACAGACGGACGGACAGACATGGCTAATGCGAATCAGAATTTCGAGACGATTCAGAATATATTTACTTTATGGGGTCCCAGATCAATATTTCGAGGTGTTACAAACGCAATGACTAGATTAGTATGCCCCCATCCTATGGTGGTGGGTATAAAAACATTAAAAACAAGTAAAAGCGTGCTAAGTTTGGCCGGGCCGAATCTTATATACCCTCCACCATGAATCGCATTCGTCGAGTTCTTTTCCCGGCATTTCTTCTTAGGCAAAAAAGGATAAAAGAAAAGATTTGCTCTGCTATTAGAGCGATATCAAGATATGGTCCGGTTCGGACCACAATTCGGACCATTCGGACCAATTGCGCCCTTTGTGGGCTCAAGAATTAAAATAGAGAGATCGATTTATATATGGGATCTGTATCAGGCTATAGACCGATTCAGACCATAATAAACACGTATGTTGATGGTCATGAGAGGATCCGTTGTACAAAATTTCAGGCAAATCGGATAATAATTGCGACCTCTGATCGGTTTATATGGCAGCTATATCAGGTTATGAATCGATTTGAACCTTATTTGGCACAGTTCAAATTTCAGTGAAATTGGATAAAAAACGAAGCTTTTTTGGGCTTTAGACAGTTTATCGGCAGATCGGTCTATTGCAAATTGCAAATTATGGCCATGAACATTCCATTAAGGAACAGGGGCAAACTTCTCACACATCAATGAGTGCAGTCCGATTCAAGTTTAAGCTCAATGGTAAGAGGTCTCCTTTTTATAGCCGAGTCCGAACGGCATGCTGCAGTGCGACACCTCTTTGGACAGAAGTTTTACATGGCATAGTACCTCACAAATTTTGCCAGCATTAGGAAGGGAAAACCAACGATGAGAAATTTTTTTTCTGATGGTCTCGCCAGGATTCTGCGCTACGGTGACCACCGGTCTATATGGCAGCTATATCCAAATCAGGCCAAATTGAATATAATAAAAAATAAAAATAATATGTTCTTATTATACCTACCACCATAGGATGGGGGTATACTAATCTAGTCAATCCGTTTGTAACACCTCGAAATATTGGTCTAAGATCCCATAAAGTATATATATATATATTCTTGATCGTCTCGACGCTCTGTGACGATATAGCCATCTCCGTCCGTCTGTCTATCGAATTCACGATAGCGGTCGAACGCGTAAAGCTGGCCGATTGAAATTTTGCAAAGATGTTTAATGCTATGCGCCACGGTGGCCTCCAATATGGTTTGAATCTTCTTAGAATTTTATGTAGATTACGTTTTTTTATACCCTCCACCATACTAATTTCGTCATTTTGTTTCTGACTTCTGTTTGCAACTCCTCGAAATATTCCTCTCAGACCCCATAAGTATACATATTTTTGATCGTCATTTCATTTTTAAGTTGATTAAGTCAGGTCCGTCCGTCCGTCTGTCTTTCGAAAGCACGCTAGCTTTCGAAGGAGTAAAGCTAGCCTTTTGAAATTTTGCACGAATGCCTCTTATTAGTGTAGGTCGGTTGGGATTGTAAAGGGTGATTTTTTTGAGGTTAGGATTTTCATGCATTAGTATTTGACAGATCACGTGGGATTTCAGACATGGTGTCAAAGAGAAAGATGCTCAGTATGCTTTGACATTTCATCATGAATAGACTTACTAACGAGCAACGCTTGCAAATCATTGAATTTTATTACCAAAATCAGTGTTCGGTTCGAAATGTGTTCAAATTTTGACAAATTTTGTTCAGCGATGAGGCTCATTTCTGGTTGAATGGCTACGTAAATAAGCAAAATTGCCGCATTTGGAGTGAAGAGCAACAAGAAGCCGTTCAAGAACTGCCCATGCATCCCGAAAAATGCACTGTTTGGTGTGGTTTGTACGCTGGTGGAATCATTGGACCGTATTTTTTCAAAGATGCTGTTGGACGCAACGTTACGGTGAATGAACACATTTCGAACCGAACACTGATTTTGGTAATAAAATTCAATGATTTGCAAGCGTTGCTCGTTAGTAAGTCTATTCATGATGAAATGTCAAAGCATACTGAGCATCTTTCTCTTTGACACCATGTCTGAAATCCCACGTGATCTGTCAAATACTAATGCATGAAAATCCTAACCTCAAAAAAATCACCCTTTATATGGTCATATCGGTACATGTTTTGATATAGCTGTCATATAAACTGATCTTGGATCTTGACATCTTCACTAGAGGGCGCAAATCTTAACCGATTTGGCTGAAATTTTGCATGAAGTGTTTTGAAATAACGTTAAACACTGTGCTAGTATAGTTCAAATCGGTCCATAACCAGATACAGCTGCCGATTTGGGATCTTGACTTCCTGAATCTCTAGAGGGCGCAATTTTTATCCGATTTGGCTGAAATTTTGCATGAAGTGTTCTGCTATGATTTGCAACAACTATGTTAAGTGTGGTTCAAATCGGTTCATAACCTGATATAGCTGTCATATAAACCGATCGGGGGTATTGACTTATTCAGCCTCCAGAGGGCGCAATTCTCATCCGATTTGTCTGAAATTTAGCAAGAAGTGTTTTGTTATGACTTCCAACAACTATACTAAATATGGTTCCAATTGGTCCATAACCTGATATAGCTGCCATATAAACCGATCTGGGATCTTGACTTCTTGAGCCCCTAGAGGGCGCAATTCTCATCCGGTTTGGCTAAAATTTGGCATGAAGTGTTTTATTATGGTTTCCAACACTGTGCTAAATATGGTTTTAATTGGTCCATAACCTGACATAGCTGCCATATAAACCGATCTTGAATCTTGACTTCTTGATACACTAGGGAGCGAAATTCTCATCCAATTTGGCTGAAATTTTGCAAGAACCTGATATAGCTAACATATAAACCGATCTGGGATCTTGATTTCTTAAGCCTCTAGAGGTCGCAATAATTATCCGATTTGGTGAAATTTTCTACAATTCTCATGACCTTCAACATACGTGTCAATTATAGTCTAAATCGGTCTATAGCCTGATACAGCTCCAATAAAAACCGATCTTGCTATTTTACTTCTTGAGCCCCTAAAGGGCGCAATTTTTAATCAAATTGGCTGAAATGACTTCTACTATGGTCCCCAAATATTCAATTCATTTATGGCCCGAATCGAACGATAACTTGATATTATAGCTCCAATATCATAGCAATCCGTTTCTTTTATCATATGTTTGCCTAAAAAGAGATACCGGGAAAAGAACTCGACAAATGCGATCCATGGTGGAGGGTATACGAGATTCGGTCTGGTATGATATCTATTGGGTTGCCCAAAAAGTAATTGCGGATTTAGTTTAAATCAAGTATGATATTGGTTTAAATCATACAAGTCAACCCGCCCTAATGCACAATCTCGTGCTCCACTGATCTTCCCTTAACATAGGCATGGTGTTTGTATTTTAACACTTAGCTGGATGTCCTACTCTTTATCATGGTATCCGCAATACGATCCATGAGGCTTATAAAGTGTGGCATAACTTGCTTTGGTGTAGTAAAACTTTCGGGGCTTTCGGCACCCTATGAAAATATCGGCCAGATGGGGCGCCAAATAGTTGGCCTCCTTCTGCAGTAACTCGGGAAATATTTCATCAGGTCCAAATGACTTAAGAGGTTGAAGCGATGGTATGTCGACAGGATTTATTCCTTACAAGTTTCGTCGATCTGGTCCTGGCGAGTTCTCTTACGTAAACGCTGTGAAAAAAGCGATCAAATGGGGCGCCAGATAGTTGGCCTCCTGCTGCAGTAACTCGGGAAATCTTTTATCAGTTCCGGATGACTTAAAATGTTGGCAGCAATGGTATGTGACTGACATTAGACTCATTGTTTGTAGTCGACAGGATTTATTCCTTACAATTTTCGTCCATCTGGTCCTGGCGAATTGTCTTACGTATACGTTGAGGGGGCACCAATTACCTTAGATACATTCGTGGCTGTTGCTTTTAAGGCATATTCTGGGTTGCCCCTTCGCTGCCAGCGCAAGCCCTGAGCTATATCTAAGCGAATGGCATACTTACAGTGCAGAATAGTTTTCGTCGGACTTTGGCGATGTGGATCGAAAACCCCATTAGTCCCTTCCTCTGGCACTACAATATTCCTTCGAATGTTGTTTTCCTAGTACACAAGCCTTTAAAAAATTTTGAGATATTTGACGGCGTCGTTATTTAATACAATTACTGAATATCTTCAGTTTCAAGCAGACTCATTCAATCTACCTATGTTCCAACCAATGGTTCAAAGATTAGGATCGCAGTCCTCTAGTGCTAATCGATTTAAGTTTAAGCACAATGATAAGGGACTTCCTTTTTATAGCCGACTCAAAACGGCGTGCCTCTTTGGGGAAAAGGTGTTACATGCCTGCCACACCAAATGGTATGGTACCTTAGAAGAGGAAACCCACCGCCGATAATTATACTCAACACCGGAGGATGGGGGTATGTTCATTTTGTCATTCTGTTCGCAACACATCGAATCAGCGATCCGCTGATTTAGGGTATTAGGCCCCGGTTTTGCTGAAATTGGGGACAGTGAGTTGTTTTAGGCCTCTCGACATTCTTCTTTAATTTGACCCAGAACGGTTCAGATTTGGATACAGCTGCCATATAGACCGATCCGCCGATTTAGGGTCTTAGGCCACATTTATTATTCGATTTTGCTTTTGCTTTGCCGTTCGACATCCTTGATTAATTTGGCCCAGATCGGTTCAGATTTGGATGTAGCTGCCATATAGTCCGATCCTCAGATTTAGGGTATTAGGCCCATAAAAGCCACATTTACTATACGATTTTGCTGAAATTTGGGACAGCGAGTTATGTTAGGCCCTTCGACATTCTTCTTTAATTTGGCCCAGATCGGTTCAGATTTGAATATAGCTGCCATATAGACCGATCCGCCGATTTAGGGTCTTAGGCCCATAAAAGCCACATTTGTTATCCAATTTGGCTGAAATTTGGGACAGCGAGTTGTGTTAAGCCCTTCGACATCCTTGGTCAATTTGGGCCAGATCGGTTCAGATTTGGATGTAGCTGTCATATAGACAGATACTCAGATTTAGAGTCTTAGGCATATAAAAGCCACATTTATTATCCGATTTTGCTGAAATTTAGGACAGTGAGTTGTGTTAAGTCCTTCGACATCCTTTGTCAATTTGGCCCAGATCGGTTCAGATTTGGATGTAGCTCCCATATAGACAGATCCTCAGATTTAGGGTCTTAGGCCCATAAAAGCCACATTTATTATCAGATTTTGCAGAAATTTGGGACAGTGAGTTGTATTAAGCATTTCGACATCCTTTGTCAATTTGGTTTAGATCGGTCCAGATTTGGATATAGCTGCCATATAGACAGATCCTCAGATTTAGGATCTTAGGCACATAAAAGCCGCATTTATTATCCGATTTTGATGAAATGTAGGACAGTGATTTGTGTTAAGCCCTTCGACATCCTTTGTCAATTTGGCTTAGATCGGTCCAGATTGGAATATAGCTGCCATATAGACCGATCCTCCGATTTAGGGTCTTATGCCCATCAAAGGAGCATTTATTGTCCGATGTCGCCGAAATATGGGACAGTGTGTTGAATTAGTCCTTTCGACTTCACGCTTCAATTTGGCCAAGATCGGTCCAGATTTGAATATAGCTGCCATATAGACCGACCCCTCGATTTAAGGTTTTGGGGCCATAAAGGCTCATTTATTGCCCGATTTCGCTGAAATTTCGAACAGTGCGTTGTGTTGGGCCCTTCGATATACTTCTTAAATTTTTCTCAGATCGATCCAGATTTGGATGTAGCTGCCATATAGACCGCTATCTCGATTTAAAGTCTTGGCCACATAAAAAGCTCATTTATAATCCGATTTCACTGAAATTTGACACAGTGACTTATGTAAGGCTTTTCGACATCCGTGTCATCTATGGTTCATATCGGTTTATTTTTTATATATAGCTACTTAAAAGACCAATATTTGTTCATACACAATTGAACAATGGCTTGTACTTATAAGTATTGGGTCCAAATCGGAATATATTTCGATATAGCTGCTATGGGGCATAAGGTATGCATTTTTCACCGGATTTTGACGAAAGGTGGTTTGCAGATATACCCGAGGTGGTGAGTATCCAAAGTTCTGCCCGACGCCTTTTTACTTGTTTTTGTCTGATGATTTAGCAAGGATTCGAACCCAGACTTTCAGCGTCATAGGCAGACATGCTAACCTCTCCGTATCTGAAGGATCTTTAAGATTAAATTCTGAAATTGGACGAAAAGGAAATTTTTTCTATTTTGACTCAGTTCAGTGAAGCTCCTGATCAGAACTCACCATGTTGGCTAATTGTTGATTCTCAAGACATTTCTTTGTTTCTGCACCGATGCCAGCCTGTACCGAAGAATCCTGGTAGAGGTTTTTTCTATTCCTGAAGGACGTAGACAATCTACTATAACCATACACTTGATCCTTACCATACAGTAGTCTTCTTCTCCCTTATTTCGTACTTGAGGAACTAAAATCGCTACTGTGGGTGTCGCAATCACCTGCCCAATCTAAACTAAATAAATTTGCAGATCTGCCTCCGCTCCAACTTAGTTCAAACTTCATAGCATAACGTAGGCTATTATAAATGAGTACTGGTTTTTGGTCACAAGTTAATGACACTAACAGATCATTAAAATCTTAACAAAAAGAATATGAATATGTGACATACTAAACGTTATGAGTGTCATTATGTAGGTCGTATTTATATGCTTTTTCACTTTTTGTGCCACAAATAAATTGCAGTTTATTGTACCTCATATAGCATATAGACAACACAACGCAACGCAACATAATAAAGATATTGTTTTATATTTAGATATTATTATTGGCCTTTGTTTGGTGGTAATAAACTTTGAGTTTTAATGGCTTTGTGGTCCCCCACATCTATATTTAGGCCATTACTACCCATCTAAGGAGAGTGTTTACTCGAAATTACCTTAACCGCCATAACGGTGTGATGTGGTGCCAAATTTGGCGATGCACAATGGATGGAAGATTTCAATCAATTGTTTTTTTTTTGTACTTTTTTTTTTCATCCATAGAAAATTAATCCCATAGTAATATTCGTTTATTATTAATATTTTTTTTTTGCGGAAATGTGGCTTCCTTTATTTAGATTAATTAATTTTGATTCTTTAGCCAGCAGCTTATATTTATGTGTCCAATGAAGAATTTGAACAATGCTAACAATTTGACCACAAAAGCAATCGCCTCTAATGCAATCTTTAAAAAGAAGAGGTATAAACTTTTAGCTGAGTGAAAAAAAAAATATGAATTAACATAACAAAACATTTGGACAAAAGAATTTGGCTACTGCTACGTACTGACATGGACCAATTTGGAAAAGCAGACAAAACAAACTTCGAAATAAAAAGTAAAAATAGCAAACCATCATTTTACCACTCAGATTCGACAACAATCACTGATGGTATTTTCCTCTCCCCTTCGAAATAATCACCAGTAATCACTGGTCACAGTGTCTTAATTATGGAAAATTTTTGACTAATATTTTTAGAAGAAGGACAAGAACAGAACAGCAGCAATTTTCAAATGATGTTCCGCCGTCAATGCCCCAACGATTAGTGAGCAAAATTACAATCAGATGAAGAAGTACAGGGGCGAAAGGGACAGTTTTTTTCACATTTCTCTTCAGTAAGGTTTGCCATTTCATGATGGAAAGGTATACCAGTCAACAACGAGTCGAAATTATTAAAATTTACTACCGAAGTTCAGAGTCAGTGGCCTCATCGTTTCCATCGAAAAATCATCTTCAGCGATGAGGCTCATTTCTGGCTGAAAGGCTTCGTCAGTAACCAAAATATGCGTCATTGGTCCGACAGCAATCCACATGTACTCCATGAGTCATAATAGCATCCCAAAAAAATTACGTTTTGGTGCGGTTTATGGGCTGGCGGCGTCATTGGGCCGTATTTCTTCCGTGATAATCAAGACCGTGACGTTACTGTGTATGGGAATCGTTACGGTTCAAAGATAACTCAATATTTTTGGTCCCAATTGGATGATATGGACTTGGAAGACATAAGGTTCCAATTCCAGAAAGCGCAAAATACTTGGGCTTTTTCTGGACTGGAAATTGAACTTCAAAACCTACATTTTGGAAAGGTCAAAAAAGGCAACACTTACCCTATACACCTGCAATTAGACCGCGTGTAATGCATTGGATATACACAGCAGTTGTCAGATCTATAATGCTATATGGTGTTGCGGTCTGGTGGACGGCGCTTCAAAACCACCTACTGCTCAATGCATAACTGGATCCAAGGGAGGGCTTGTTTGTGCATCACAGCCGCACTGAGGACGACACCATCTCATGCACTAAATTTGATGCTACATCTAATGGCTCTGACATTATGACTAGACAAATTGCTGCGGCCAATGCCGTGAGCTAAAGGAGCTCTCTCTTTGGCCATGTGGCGGCAACGGACATTGTGTTATTCTTGATCCCATGTCCGATGTTCCAGGCAGTGTGGATTACACCCTGCCTGAGCCACATTTTGATAAAAACTACTGTACCACTGTTCCCGATAGAACGGCTTGGAACTGGATATCCCTGGTAACAGAAGTTACATAAACATCTATAGGGATGGTTCCAAACTAAACGACCAGGTGTGCTTTGGGGTGTACTCTTAAGATCTAGAACTGGTCATATCGAAAAGGTTACCCAACCACTGGAGTGTGTCAAGGAGAGATCCTTGCAATTAAGGAAGTGGTGGAATGGGTAATAAATAATGTCATTACGACGATTGGCATTAATATCTTCTCAGACAGCCATTAAATCCCTGGGGAACGTATTTCTGAAGACAAAAACCGCTCTCGACTGTTGCAGATCTCTAAACAAGATGGCTGAACAGTTCAAAATTCACCTTTTATGGGTGCCCGTCCACAAAGATATCCCAGGGAATTGTAAAGCGAATGAGCTTGCAAGACTAGGAACTACCCCACATATTCCAGGGATACTTGAATCTGTGGGTATGCCTCAAGCGACATGTAAGCTAAGTTTTCAGGACCAGGCCCGAAGGCCAACGAATGATAGATAGTCACAAAGAGGGGGCTGTGAGCATTCCAGAATTATGTGGCCTAATCTAGACTTGAGGAGGTCTACCGACTATTGCAGATGCTGTGAGGACATCTTTTTCGATGTCCTCACATCGTGACATAAGTACTAAAGAACACCTTTTGTGTGTGTGTCTTGCACTAACAGTCAGAAGTAGCTCCACTTTAGGTTCTCATTTCTTTGAGAACCTGTCTAATTTAGCTGATGTAATCTCTTAACGAGATGACTGAAACGTTCAAAATTCACCTGTTTTGGGTGACGGGCCACAGAGATATCCCAGGAAATTTAAATGCAGATGCTCTTGCGAGACTAGAAACTAGCAAGCACATTCCAGGGAATCTGGAATCGGTCGGTATGTCTCTAGCGAAATGTAAGCTAAGTTTTCAGGATCAGGCCCGAAGGGCAGCAAATGGTAGATGGTGACAAAGAGGGGGCTATGGGCTTTCCAAAACTATGTGGACTAATTTACTTGAAGAGGTCTGCCGCTTTGCTGTCATTGGCTAGAACGGACGTATCAGTCATTATGTCCATTAATCGGAAAACATGCTGACAGACTGGAGGTGGCCACTAACCCCCTAGGACTTTTGCCAAACACTTTTCTTCGATTGAGAAACAAAACTGAATGCACCCATGCTCGTAGCACTGTGCCATTCAAATAATTGGCAATTTGCATAAAGTAATTTTAACAACTTCACAAGTTCGTCAAATTCAATTCAATAATTTCGTTTAACTGGCTGGATTGTTGGCTATTTTTGGCGTGACAATGATCGCGTGCCATCATCCAACCATAGACGCCAAACTACGATACCACAGACCGCCGACCGCGGGCCATCAATGATGAAAACGGTAAAAGAAAAAGAGAAATATCGAAAAGCGACGTCATCATTAGTACCGGCGTTGCTAGTACCGTGTGGTACAATCAATAACCGAAACTTGTTGTCATAGTAATGGTAAGTTGGCAATGATGGTGTGTAATCTTAGACGCAATGCTCTATTCTAAAGTGCCATATATAAAGTGATGGCCCACGAGTTGCCAGCATCATTCTCAGCAGTCATCTTCAAGAGTTATTACCTACCTGGAAACAGAAACGAGGAACAAAATGCGTGCTTTCATTGTCTTGTGTTTGGTTGCAGTTGCCAGTGCCGATAAATTGGGCTATAATTATCAACCCGTGGGTCACTCTGACAGTGGTTTGTCCTTTGCACCTGGAAGTGGCAGCATTGGCGGTGGCAGTGACATCGGAGGTGGTAGTGGTATTGGAGGTGGCAGCATCGGCGGTGGTAGTGGCATTGGAGGTGGTAACTTTGGCAGTGGCAGCATTGGCGGTGGTAACTTCGGCAGTGGCAGCATTGGCGGTGGCAACTTTGGCAGTGGCAGCATTGGTGGCAGTGGATTCGGTGGTTCCTCTTACGATGCCGCACCAGCTGAATTCGAAAAAGAGTTCTTCACCTTCTCTGCTCCCGAAAGCGAATTCGAAGATGCCAATGCCGCCGAACGCATTGCCAGCAGCGTTAAGCAAGGTCTCCGTGTAGTCTTCATCAAGGGCCCCGAAAACAAGGGACTCGAAAATGCAGCCCTTGCCTTGGCCAAACAAGCCTCCAACCAAAAGACCGCCATCTATGTCCTCAACAAACAAGCCGATATCGGAGAATTGGCCAACAAACTCAATACCATCAACAGCAACAGCAACAACAAACCCGAGGTGCACTTTGTCAAATATCGTACCGCCGAAGATGCTGCCAATGCTCAGCGCGCCATCCAAGGACAATACGATACGTTGGGAGGCAACTCCCAAAGCATCAACGGTGGTGTTGCTCCTGTTCTCAACTTTGCTTCTCAGGCTGCCGTTCGCGGTGGCAACCCTCAGGCTCCCCAAAACGCTTATTTGCCCTCATCGGTGTTCCGTCGCCACTAAATTCATTAGTTTAAATATTTAATGTTAATTTAGTCCCGCTGTTTCTTATTCATTGTTGTTAAGTCTTCACTGTTGTTAGATAATGATTAATTAATTGTTAATAAACGAAATTTTATACATATCCAAAGAAGAAAAAAATCCACGTCTTTAGTATTTCAATGAGTGGCGTTTAGATTTCCAAAAAAACACCGAGACTGGCAGGCGATTAAGCTCAAGGCTCGCTTAACCATTCAAGTGGAAGCCCCCCTGTGATGCAAGTGTGAGTTGATAAAAGATTTCGATCAGTTCTTTCAAGGAAATGGCACAGCTCAATTAATTATATTTGTGCAATTTTTTTTTTTTTGTTGAGATTATTTACAAATTGCTTCCGATTTGTTTTTGGCATTCTCTGTTTTGTCAACCCCATGGAAAAAAGTTTTTATTTGTCATCAGATTCTATTCATGTGATACTTATTCTAAAATATTGTCCATGATTAAGATCTTCGGCTCTCTTGCATAGAAGAAAAGCATATGCCAGTGGAACTGTGAAGAGTCATTTTCGTAGTAATTCAATGCAACTCCACCCTCCGTGTTACCCATTTGTTGGTGTATTAGATATCGTACATATAGATCTCAGAAAGAAAAGTAGCTGACTGAAATCAGTATGTGTGATACCACACGAGCAGGAGAAGGACTATGGACTACTATTTCGTATGGCTGAACTATCCAGAGCGCTTTAGAAAATTCAAAAACTTGCAAATGTTCATATTCGCCAATTCCGATTCCGAAGTCCTCAAAGAAATTTGAACATAAAGTGGAACTCCTTCTTCTAGCCAGTGATAGATACATAAACATCAGATGTTCTATAGTCCCCTCCTTTTCGACATCCTCACAACTTGTGCAGAAGCCGTTATTTACAACCTTCTGTCTATCAGCATTTGAATACCCTGCATCATGGGGGTATATTAATCTAGTCATACCGCATCTAACATGGTAATGATCGTCTTGACATTTTGAGTCGATCTATTTAGCAATGTTCGTCTTGCGAAATCAAGATAGACAGAAAAAAATAGGTTCCAATCACGAAATTAATTGATCCAATTATTATACCCTCCACCATAGGATGGGGGTATACTAATATCCATTTGGAATACCTCGAAATATGCGCCTAAGACCTCATAAAGTATATATATTCTTGATCGTCCGTCCGACAGCCATGATTCGTATGGTCCATATCGATCAATAGCTTAATATAACTCATGTATAGTTGAAAAAGTATCGTATTTCTGAAGTTCTTTTAATGAACTTCACAAATACGATCCATGGTGGAGGGAATATAAGATTCGGCCCGACCGAACTTCGCACGCTTTTATTTGTTATACCTACCACCATATGATAGGGGGTATATTCATTTAGTCATTCCATTTGGAACACATCGAAATATTCATTTCCGACCATACAAAGTATACATATTTGAGATGGTCGAAAAATTCTAAGGCGATCTAACGATGTCCGTGTGTCTGCCGTCTGTCCGTCCATCTGTTGTAATCACTCTACAGCCTTCAAAAATTGAGACATTCAGCTGAAATTTGGCACAGATACGTCTTTTTGCTGCATGCAGGCTAAGTTCATGATTGGGCTATATCGGACTATATTTGCATAAAGTTGCCATAAAGACCGATCTGATGATAAAGGGTCTAAAGTCCATAAAAGCTTTGTTTAAAACCTGATTTCTCTGAAATTTGAAATGGTTAGTTGTTTTAAGCCTCCCGATATTCGGCTCAAATATGGTCCATATCGGACTACCTATAAACTTAGCGGTCATATAGATCGATCTCCCGGTTAAGGGTCTGAAGACCACAAAAGATGAATTTTTATAACCTCCACCATAAGATGGGGGGTATACTAATTTCGTCATTCTGTTTGTAACTACTCGAAATATTCGTCTGAGACCCCATAAAGTATATATATTCTTGATCGTCGTGACATTTTATGTCGATCTATCCATGTCCGTCCGTCTGTCTGTCCGTCCGTCTGTCTGTCGAAAGCACGCTAACTTCCGAAGGAGTAAAGCTAGCCGCTTGAAATTTTGCACAAATACTTCTTATTAGTAGGTCGGTTGGTATTGTAAATGGGCCATATCGGTCCATGTTTTGATATAGCTGCCATATAAACCGATCTTGGGTCTTGACTTCTTGAGCCTCTAGAGTGCGCAATTCTTATCCGATTCGAATGAAATTTTGTACGGCGTGATTTTTTATGATATCCAATAACTGTGCTAAGTATGGTTCAAATCGGTCCATAACCTGATATAGCTGCCATATAAACCGATCTTGGGTCTTGACTTCTTGAGCCTCTAGAGCGCGCAATTCTTATCCGATTGAAATGGAATTTCGCACGACGTGTTTTGTTATGATATCCAACAACTGTGCCAAGTATGGTTCAAATCGGTCCATAACCTGATATAGCTGCCATATAAACCGATCTTTGGTCTTGACTTCTTGAGCCTCTAGAGTGCGCAATTCTTATCCGATTGAAATGAAATTTTGCACGACGTGTTTTGTTATTATATTCAACAACTGTGCCGAGTATGGTTGAAATCGGTTCATAACCTGATATAGCTGCCATATAAACCGATCTTGGGTCTTGACTTCTTGAGCCTCTAGATGGTGCAATTCTTATCCGATTGAAATAGAATTTCGCACAACGTGTTTTGTTATGATATCCAACAACTGTGCCAAGTATGGTTTAAATCGGTCCATAACCTGATATAGCTGCCATATAAACCGATCTTGGGTCTTGACTTCCTGAGCCTCTAGAGTGCGCAATTCTTATCCGATTGGAATGAATTTTTGGCACCAAGTATTTCGTTATGATATCCAACAACTGTGCCAAGTATGGTTGAAATCGGTCCATAACCTGATATAGCTGTCATATAAACAGATCTGGGGATTTGACATCTTGAGCTTCTAGAGGGCGCAATTCCTATCCGATTTGGCTGAAATTTTGCATGACGTATTTTATTTTTACTTTCAACAACTGTGTCAAATAAGGTTCAAATCGGTTCATAACATGATATAGCTGCCATATAAACCGATCTGGGATCTTGTTTTATCTCATTTCGCTGAAGTTTGAACTACTGAGTTGTTTTAAGTCTCCCGACATCCGACACAAATATGGTTCAGATCGGACTATATTTAGATATAGCTGCCATATAGACTCATCTGCCGGTTAAGGGTCTGAAGCCCATAAAAGCTTTATTGAACACCCGAAATTTGAAACAGCGAGCTGCTTTAAGCTGTAAGTTAAGATTCACTGCTATGTAGACCGATCTGCCGATTAAGGGTCTGAAACTATGAGTTCTTTTAAGCCTCCCGGCATCCGACCCATATATAGTTCAGATCGGGAAATATTTAGATATAGCTGTCATAGAGGCCTATCTACCGTTTTGGGGTCTGAGCCCCTTAAAAGCTTTATTTATTACCCGATAACTTTGAAATTGGAAATAGAAAGTGGCTTTAAGCCTCCCGAAAACCGATCCAAGTATGATCCAGATCAGACTTTATGTTGCAATTTAGGATCTTAATCCCACCAAAAATGGATTTATTGCCTGATTTCGCTAAAATTGTTACTTGTATAACAGTTCTCGGGACCGAAATATTATATTATCCATACAAACCTCTATTTAGATATAAATATGGATAGTGGAGTTATAATAAAATGGGATGATTAATATATTCGTGGTGGAAGGTAATAAAAGTTCGGCACGACTTAGCTTAACACGATTTTACTTGTTTTTTAATTAAAATTTGCATGAATAACGAAAATAATATTACCAATTGCAGTTTTCGAAAAAGGTGATCGAGAAAAAGTTCAATTAAAAAAATTATCGAATATTTTTCAAATTTCCAATAATATAGGCCGCTCTGAACCATAAAGGAAACGGATGTCGAAAAACCTTACAAAAGTCACTGTGCCAAATTTCATCGAAATCTGACAAACAATTGCGCCATTTATGAACCCAAGACCTTAAATCGAGAGATCGGTCTATATGGCAGCTATATACAAATCTGGACCGATCTGGGAGGATGTCGATTTAAAGAAAGATGTCGAGTAGTAGTCGACACAAATCTCTGTCTCAAATTTCTGCAAAATCGGATAACAAATGTGGCTTTTATGGGCCTAAGACCGTTAATCGCAGATCGTTCTATATGGAGGCTATATCAGTATATAGTCCGATATAGCGCATTTTCGAACTTAACCTGCCTATGAACAAAAAAATATTCTGTGCAAAGTTTTATCCTAATGTCTCTATTTTTAAAACTGAAGAGTGATTTCAACAGACAGACAGACAGAAAGACAGATGGACGGATGGACATGGCTAGATCGCCTTAGATGTATACGATGATCAAGAATATATTGGGTAGCCCAAAAAGTAATTGTAAAAAGTAAACCGCGCGGTTCTTTCATTTTATGGTCAGTTTAATCCATCCATTGAAGCGGGAATATTGGCTTTTGTGACTAAATCTCGCACCAAATGTACATTGTTGGACATTAAACCACCAACACGCTTACGTATAGTGCCAACTGAAGAAAATATCCCAGCTGTATCGGCCAATATTTATAATGACCATCAGTTAACAACGTGGTATAGCTCCCATGTATATCTTTCATCCGATATGGCCTTTTAAGGCTATAAAACTAAAATTTTGGTACGATCTTTATACAATTTAGCGAGAAGGGTTTTATTTGAAGTCCTCGACGTGTGCTAAGTTTCATCGAAGTCGGTCCAGAACCCATATAAATATATCTATTATCCGATTATGCCCTTTAAGGCTGTAGTAGCCACAATTTAGGTCTTACAAGGTCCTATTCAATAGTTCAACATAGGTTCCATGTATTAAAATAGTACGTAGACTTGGTGGTGTAGGCTTCGCCCGACGTTTGCCTATCCATACTGGTTATATAATCGATTTTGATTTGTTTTTTTTTTTTATTTAATTTATGCTGGGTATTATTTCGCCTTTGGATGTTGTCATTGAGGATTATTTGGTAGCGCTTTCTTTACCTCCTCTGAAACGGCAGATTTTTACTGGGTTTTTTCGATTCTATCCCACAGTGCGTTGTCTATTGTAGAGTATCCCGGGAAAT
The DNA here is from genome assembly GCF_963082655.1 of Stomoxys calcitrans. Taxonomy (NCBI): domain Eukaryota; kingdom Metazoa; phylum Arthropoda; class Insecta; order Diptera; family Muscidae; genus Stomoxys; species Stomoxys calcitrans. The sequence continues at coordinate 107,133,639 of NC_081553.1, forward strand.
GTGTATCAACGAGTAGATCTATTGTTCCCACTTGACATTTTCCATACACTCTCTAACTTACTAATGTATACAGTAATAGGTTTGTAGACTACGAACTTCTGTCGTCTAAAAGCCTCCGATGTATCCTCCAAGGAGGAGCAAGATTGCGCCCAGCCTTTTTCAACTCCTTTTTGTATTTTCTTTGCAGTCTTGGACCGTCTGTAGCCTAGAGGCCTCTGATGTATCCTTCACGGGGCTGCAAACCTCCACCTAAGATTTGTTGCGAGCCTTTTTCAGCTCACCTTTGTATTTTCTTAGTTCAGCCATTTAGACGTCCCAGTCGCTCACGTGCGATTTTGGCTTCTGACCAACTGTAGAATTTTTAACAACTCTTCCTTAAACAAAAAAGTTCTGGGGTCTACCATTTTGGCAGCTGTTTGCGGCTTGGTTGGCTCTAGGACATACAGACTTATGAAAGATATGTCAAGGTCAGCGTCAATTAGGGTGACGTTATTTGCAGCCCCCATATAGGTTAGGTTAGATTGAGGATAGGCTGTGCCACCATGGACCAAAACCAATTATCGGCTTGTTGTACGCTCTAAATATAAAAAAGTAACCTCCAAGAAAGTTTGAGTCAGGAATTCCTTGCTACTCACAAAATCCCCAATAGTTTCGTTCCACTCCCCTATGTCAGTTTATGCCTGGTATTGTGTCCCCACATAAGTGCCGGTGTCTGTTAGCCGAGAAAACGAAAGGCCAGCACATAGGAAATACTCCGACGTCTCATCATCTTCCCCACATGCCATAACTGGGTTCGCATTGTAGACAGATCCGCTCTGCCCTCCAGCGTTGGTTCATCCGTGTAGAATGAACTTCCAGATGGCAATACTAGAGTTCCGTCAAACCAAGGCTGTGACGGTGGCAGCAGTGCCTCGCACTAGCCCTTAAGTGTCATCTCATGTATCCGATCCGATCCGAAACCTCTTCCATTCCATATTGGTTTTCTATCGTCGCCTCGATTTTACCCCGATGGTATAACCTCCTCCTATCCTCTATCGAAAATCCCATTGTTTTAAGTCTCACCCAGCAAAAAGTGTATTCAAGTAAGAAATTTCCCTATAATTTCACCAGTGAATTTTGCGCACCAGTAAGCGCTAAGCTCCTGAAAATGTACAAGTATTTTGTTGGGCGTAGGCCCTAGTAGCCGAGTTGGTAGTGTGGTCGGATTAAAAGTGCGGGGGTCGTGGGTTCGATGCCAACTTAAGGGGCTGGACCCAGATAGTCTAAGTGAGTCTGTTTGGAAAATAGACTGTCACTCTAACATTGCCTAAGACTCATGAATGAGCCTTTTTAGATGTTTCTTACAAGTTTACGGCTAGGATGTAGAAACTTTTGATAGTTAGTTAGTAGACGTATGGGGCTACTTTAAATTGGAAATCGGACTACTTACGAAGATCTGGCAGCCTCAACAATTTTTCGATATACCAAGGTGATCAAATTAAGGGGCCTGCCAAAGGGCTTGAAATTTTGCACACAACAACTCAGCTCAAAGCACTCCAAATATCAAACAAATATCTCTGCACGTTCTCACACGGCATCGCTTTCGTCGTCGACCAACTTTCCTCTCAATTAAGTGAGATTGCCGCAAATGATAGCTTGGCAAGGATCTCATAATGGCTTGCTTCAAGAAAACTGGCGCTGGATGCTACTAAGACAGAAGCAATTCTCGTGACGAGAAAGAGAAAATATGTGTACCCAAAGCGATCTGTGGATGGGCATACGATTTAAATAAGTAAGAGCCTTAAATACCCGGGAGTAATCATTAACAGCACATTATCGTTTGAGCCAAATGTCAAATCGGTTATTGATAAACCACTAGGTACCAAACAAAAACTGGCGAGAATAATCCCAAATACGCATGGTCCCAAACAGACAACGCGGAAGTTTATAGTTTCAGTAGCATATGCACGAATGATGTACGCAACTCCTACTATTAGCTATACCATAACAAATAGCAAAAACTTTTCGTTTTCAAGAATACCACCAATCAATCTAACTCTGGATGAACGAAAATATATATATGAACAGCGGAAAACTCTACCTAACGGAAACCTCAAAAAAAGAGAATAAAGAACAGGGAAGAAGATAACTTCTACAACAATGACAGATCGTATGGGTTCAACTGTGCATAGGGTCCTTGATTAATAGAACCTATGGGGACTTGAACTTTAACTTAAGCCAAATTTTTAGTGACCATCGAAATTTTGGCAACTATTTGAGTAGATTTCGTATGAGAGAAAACCAAATGTTCGAAATTTGCCACGAAAGCCAGGACACTGTGGAACACGCGCTTTTCGCCTGCCTAAACAGGCATTAAAAAAGGATATCAGACATAACACCAGACATCTTTGGAGAATTTTTTCAAAGAGATGAGCAACAACAAGAGTGAATGTTCTAAACACTTAGCATTTATACATGTTATTTAGAGAAGAAAGCCAAATACCTAAAATTTTTATAATCGAACCCCTAATAACAAATAAAAAGGATGGATGGGGAGTAGATTAAAATATGGAGACTGCAAGACGCAAATATGCAGGCCACCCCGAAATAATGCTAGACCGGTCCCGGGTGCGGTGGTTCCTGTGTAGGACCACTATTTATAGTGCGCTATCATTACGTCCATGTTCTCTGAACCTTTTCTAATGACCTTATATTGCACTTTTTTACCATCACCATTCACCAAACTAATACAAATGCAAATTTTGCCCATGAACATTCCACTAAGGAACAGGACCAAACTTCTCACATATCAATGAGTGCAGTCCGATTCAAGTTTAAGTTCAATGATAAGGGACCTCCTTTTTATAGCCGAGTCTGAACGGCGTGCCTGCGGCACCTGCGACACCTCTTTGGAGAGAAGTTTTACATGGCATAGTACCTCACAAATGTTGCCAGCATTAGGAGGGGAAAACCACCGCTGAACATTTTTTCTGATCGTCTCGCCAGGATTCGAACCCTGGCGTTCAGCGTCATAGGCGGACATGCAAACCTCTGCGCTACGGTGGCCTCCTAATGAGACATAAGTAAGTATTCGAATCACATTTCTGTAGAGCCAGTAGACTATCCTCGGATTCAGACCTGTCTACATAGTTCCCAACATCTGTAAGCCTTCTCAGTAAGCTCCGGAATGTAACACCTTTAGTACAGTTTCCTGTCCATTATCTCAGCCAGTAATCGATTTGTTGTGCGCTTCAAATAATAATAAGTAAGTTTGGCCGGCCGAAGTATCTCTTTATAGACAAGCAAAGGATAATGGAACAACATTGTCATTCTATTGGAGCCACATCACGTTATGGACCGATTCGGTCCATACTTAGTTTGAATGTTGGAGACCATAGGAGAAGTCATATATGGGAGCTATGCCAGATTATAAACCGATACAGACCATTTTTTACACACTTCTTGAAGAATGTAGGAGAAGTTGTACAAAATTAAAGCCAAATCAGATAATAGTTGCGCCCTCTATAGGCTCAAGAAGTATACTTGGAGATCATGTTATATGGGAGCTATATCAGGTTATGAACCGATTTGAACCATACTTGTCATAGTTTTTGAAAGTCAGAACAAAAGATTTCATGCAAAATAAATAAGAAGTCAAGATACAAGATCGGTTTATATGGCAGCTATATCAAAACATGGACCGATATGGTCCATTTACAATCCTAACGATCTACACCCGTAGGAAGTATTTGTGGAAATTTTCAAGTGCCTAGCTTTACTCCTTCGAAAATTTGCGTGCTTTTGGCAGACAGACAGACGGGCGGACAAGGCTAAATCGACTCAGAATGTCAACCACCACCTAGAGGGTGTAAAAAGTAAAGTTAAAGAGAATTCCGTGCAACTACAATACTACAAAAGCCCTCATTGTTTTCCATACCACACCAGTAAGTTGGTTCATGTCTGGCATTGCGTCCGCATCTAAATGCCGGTGTCTGTTAGCCTTGATGTCGGGCAATGACATAGGAAATGCTCCATAGTCTCGCTTAAATACTAGTCGTGCTTAAATACTGAGTGCCTATGATGCTCGATACGACAAGATGAGATAGTGGCACCTTTTAATAACCCAAGGCCATCATGTTCCCTCGGCAGATCGGTTGTATAGACCGCAACGAGCATGGTGGAATTACATACCGTGCGCACGCATTAAAAGTGCAATCCAGCAAACAAACCCCAACTTTGACGAAAAAACATCGTTTTAAGTTCATAGAAAAGAACAAATAAAGGCGTTCCAAGTTCGGCCGGGCCAAATCTTGGGAACCCACTAAAATTTTATACAAAAAAAAATTAGTTCAAGGGCATAATTTTATTCTACATACAAAACTTTTGTCAAACCAGCAAAAACTAAAGCTTTTAGGAACCGAAAAAGGATAATCGAGAGACTGCATTCCATCGGAGATATATCAGGTAATAGACTGGTTTGGTTTGTCGTAACACTGCATGCAAAATTTCAGCCAAGTCGGACAAAAATTGCTGCTTGTAAGAACTCAAGAAGTCAAATCGGGAGATCGGTTTATATGGGGGAATATCAGATTATAGATCGACTTGGACCCTACTTGGCACAGTTGTTGGAAGTCATAACGAAACACTACGTGAAAAATTTCAGCCAAATCGGACAAAATATGCGGCTTCCAGGGGCTCAAGAAGTCAAATCGCGAGATCGGTTTATATGGGAGCTATACCAGGTTCTAGACCGATTTGGACCGCACTTGGCACGGTTGTTGGAAGACATAACGGCACACTACGTGCAAAATTTCAGCCAAATCGGCCAAAACCAGCCAAAAATTGCGGCTTCCAGAGGCTCAAGAAATCAAATCGGGAGATCGGTTTACATGGGGGGAATATCAGGATATAGACCGATTTGAACGGTACTGAGCACGGTTGTTGGTAGTCATGACGGAACAAAACGTGCAAAATTTCAGCCAAATCCGACAAAAATTGCAGCTTCTAGAGGCTAAAGAAGTCAAATTGCGAGATCGGTTTATAAGGGAGCTATACCTAAATCTGAATCGATATGGCCCATTTGTAATCTTCGACAATCTACATCAATATTAAGTATCTATGCAAAATTTCAAGTCGCTAGCTTTACGCGTTAGACCGCTATCATGATTTCGACAGACGGACGGACGGACATGGCTAGATCGACTTAAAATGTCATGACGATCAAGAATATATATACTTTTTTGGGTCTTAGACGAATATCTCGAGATGTAAGAAACGGAATGCCTAGATTAGCTTACCCCCATCGCATGGTGGTGGGTATACAAATTTTACTCAGCTATTCCCATGACCTCACCTTATAAGTGCATCCTGATGAGTAGTAACAAGTAAAATGGCGTTAAGTTCGGCCGGGCCGAACTTTGGATACCCACCACTTCGGGTATATAAAGGGTGATTTTTTTGAGGTTAGGATTTTCATGCATTAGTATTTGACAGATCACGTGGGATTTCAGACATGGTGTCAAAGAGAAAGATGCTCAGTATGCTTTGACATTTCATCATGAATAGACTTACTAACGAGCAACGCTTGCAAATCATTGAATTTTATTACCAAAATCAGTGTTCGGTTCAAAATGTGTTCAAATTTTGACAAATTTTGTTCAGCGATGAGGCTCATTTCTGGTTGAATGGCTACGTAAATAAGCAAAATTGCCGCATTTGGAGTGAAGAGCAACCAGAAGCCGTTCAAGAACTGCCCATGCATCCCGAAAAATGCACTGTTTGGTGTGGTTTGTACGCTGGTGGAATCATTGGACCGTATTTTTTCAAAGATGCTGTTGGACGCAACGTTACGGTGAATGAACACATTTCGAACCGAACACTGATTTTGGTAATAAAATTCAATGATTTGCAAGCGTTGCTCGTTAGTAAGTCTATTCATGATGAAATGTCAAAGCATACTGAGCATCTTTCTCTTTGACACCATGTCTGAAATCCCACGTGATCTGTCAAATACTAATGCATGAAAATCCTAACCTCAAAAAAATCACCCTTTATATTCTTGATCGTCATGTCATTTTAAGTCGATCTAGCCATGACCGTCCATCTGTCTGTCGAGAGCACGCTTACTTTCGAAGGATTAAAGCTAGCCGCTTCAAATTTTGCTTCTTATTAGTGTAGGTCGGTTGGGATTGTAAATGGGCCAAATCGGTCCCTGTTTTGATATAGCTGCCATATAAAACGATCTTGGGTCTTGACTTCTTGAGCCTCTAGAGGGCGCAATTCTTGTCCGATTTGACTTAAATTTTGCACGTGGTGTTTTGGTATCACTTCCAACACCTGTGCTAGGTATGGTTCAAATCGGTCCATATTTTAATATAGCTGCCATATAAACCGATATTGGATCTTGACTTCTTGAGCCTCTAGAGGTCGCAATTCTCGTCTGATTTGACTGAAATTTTGCATGAGGTATCTTGTTATGACTTCCAATAATTGTGCTAAGTAGGGCTGAAATCGGTTCATAACCTGATATAGCTGCCATATAAACCGATGTTGGGTCTTGACTTCTTGAGCCTCCAGAGGGCACAATTCTCATCCGATTTTATTGATATTTTACACGTAGTGTTTTGGTATTACTTTCAAGAAGTGCGCTAAGTATGATTCAAATCGGTTCATAATCTGGTATAGCTGTCATATAAACCGATCTTGGAACTTGACTTCTTCAGCCAATAGAGCGAGCAATTTCAATAACTGTGCTAAGAATGGCGAAAATCGGTTCATAACCTGATATAGCTGCCACATAAACCGATCTGGGATCTCGACTTCTTGAGCCTCTAGAGGGCGCAATTATCATCCGATTTGGCAGAAATTTCGTACAACGGCTTCTCTCATGGCCATCAACATACGTATCTAATATGGTCTGAATCGATCAATAGCGTGATACAGCTCCCCTATAAACCTATTCCCTTACACGGCGCAATGCTTATTCGAATGAACCGAATGACTTTTACAATATTCATTTATGATCCGTATCGGAATATAACTTGATATAGCTTCAAAAGCATGACAGTTCTTATTCAATATTTTTGCTTGCCTAAAATGAGAAATTCGATCCATGGTGGAGGGTATATAACATTCGGTCCAGCCGAACTTAGCACGCTCTTACTTGTTACAGATTCACTTAGTTAATAGATAGTCAATTGTTAACCACAACATGGACAGATCAAAAAATCTGGTGAAATATCGAAACCCAAGAAATCAACTCCAAAAGACACTTCTGTTAATTTTCCCCTTTCAGCTCATACAGGAATTCCTTTCTGTGATATATTCTTCAATATCTGTTAATGATACCAAATCCCTTTAGCGACCCTAACGGCGGTTTTGAAACTACTTAGACCCATTCAAAAACTGTTTATTTGAAATAAATGCGATGCGATGGCTTCGACAAATCAATTTATTCTGAAAATGCCGTTAAATAGTTATGGTTTATAGGAACTTTTTATTGGGTCATTAATAAAAACTCAAATATGTGGCTTAGCGATAAAGATGTATTTGAGGTTTTTGCTGTCAGCAACAGAACTCGTTTAATAGAATCTCATATAAAGAAGACCATCCATCTAAGCATCCATACAGTTATTTTGCCCATCAAGATCTTATCAGAATTTCAATTAATCTTCTTACACCACAAAGGTCACCCATTTCAAAGCAGAGTTTGAATAAGGTTTGAGACAAATGTTATGACAGGTTTTGAATTCGCAGCGGACAACATCGACGAAACCGATATCGCCATGAACATGGCCTAATCAGAGAGTTCTGGGCGATCTTCAAAATGCAGAGAATTGGTTCATGCCAATGTCCTTGGATTGACGTAACTGGGTAGTAATGCTCATAAAACCCATCAAATTTTCTTTTCATATTATAAACAAGGCAGAGCTGAGCTGAGACCGAGCAGAGTAGAGATGAGGTGATATCTGTGGCTAACAGATTCCATACCCACCCATAAATTGTGACCATTTAATGGCTAAAAATTTTTATGTAAATTATGTTTTTTTTTTGTGTTTAGTTATTATTCATAGAGATAACAAACAAAACAATATGATATATTTATTTATTAATTCACCAATGCATTGTGGGTGCCTGAATGGAGTACCAGTTTTTTTGAATTTACCCGGAGGTTAGTCTATGTCGTCAAGTTGCGTGTAACTTTGCTTTATAAAAATGTCCATATTTGGCCCGGGCAAGTGAGCGATATTTTTAACTTTTTAATGTGGCCCACATATATTTCTGTGATGATATTTCCATGGAATTGGCCCTAGGTTAGAAGACGAAAGACACTCGTACGCCGGCACACTCACACATTCGATCCATCCTCAGCTCATCATGTGAATGGATTTATTCTGTTTTTATGACGATTATCAGAAAATAATATCTTTGTGTGCGGATAGAAAAATTCCCATAAAAATGTGCCATTAATATCATATTTTGCATAAATTTTCGGAAACAGCAACAGTTTGTATGGTTCGCGGAATTTGAGGAATTTTTTTTATGCTCCTTTTATTTGTGGGGATTGCTTAAATTGATTGTTTATGGTTTGGTTTTTTTCTTTTGTTTTTGTTAAGCTGCTGCTGTTTATAACGCCACCTTAGGAACTTTTATTGCATTTTGGGGAATAATAAGCCACAGTTAAGTCTCTACGATTGACCTTCGTTAAATATTTCAAGAAAATACGAAAAACATTTATGTATGGATTTAAATTTTTTATCCTTTCCGGATATAAAAACTTTGTCTTGAAATGAAGAGTTTTTATTGAGGCTTATAGAGATATCAAGATAGAGAATCATAAAAAGTCGGTCATATAAATTTCAAAAATATTTTAGTGAGGTTGACATAGTATTTTACAAATAACAAGCGAGCTAAGTTCAGCCAGGCCGAATCTTGGGAACCCACCACCATAGATTCTGCTACCATATGGGAGCTATTGGGTTGCCCAAAAAGTAATTGCGGATTTTTTAAAAGAAAGTAAATGCATTTTTAATACAATTTAGAATGAACTTTAATCAAATATACTTTTTTACACTTTTTTTCTAAAGCAAGCTAAAAGTAACAGCTGATAACTGACAGAAGAAAGAATGCAATTACAGAGTCACACGCTGTGAAAAAATTTGTCAACGCCGACTATATGAAAAATCCGCAATTACTTTTTGGGCAACCCAATATATCTAGTTATAGACCGAATTGGACCGTACTTGGCGTAGTTGTTGAGAATCACAACAGAACACTGTATGCAAAATTTCAGGCAAGTCGGATAAAAATCGCGGCTTGTAAGGGTTGAAGAAGTCAAATCGGGAGATCGGTTTATTTGGGAGCTACATCAGGTTCTTAACCGATTTGAACCGTACTTAGCACAGTTGTTGGAAGTCAAAATAGAACACTATGTGCAAAATTTGAGCCAAATTGGACAAAAATTGCGGCTTCCATTACATGCAAAATTTTAGGCAAATCGGATAAAAATCGCGGCTTGTAAGTGCTGAAGAAGTCAAATAGGGAGATCGGTTTATATGGGAGCTATGTCATGTTCTTAATCGATTTGAACCATACTAAGCACAATTGTTGGAAGTCAAAAAAGAACACTATGTGCAAAATTTGAGCCAAATTGGACAAAAATTGTGGCTTCCATTACATGCAAAATTTCAGGCAAATCGGATAAAAATCGCGGCTTGTAAAGGCTGAAGAAGTCAAATCGGGAGATCGGTTTATATAGGAGCTATATCAGGTTCTTAACCGATTTTAACCGTACTTAGCACAGTTGTTGAAAGTCAAAATAGAACACTATGTGCAAAATTTGAGCCTAGTCGGACAAAACTTGCGACTTCCAGGGGCTCAGGAAGTCAAATCGGAAGATCGGTTTATATGGGAGCTATATCAGGTTAGTCCGATTTGGACCGTACTTAACTCCGTTGTTGGGAGTCATAACAAAACATTGGGTGCAAAATTTCAGCCAAATTGGATGAAAATTGCGGCTTCCAGGGGCTCAGGAAATCAAATCGGAAGATCGGTTTATATGGGAGCTATATCAGGTTGTAGTCCGATTTGGACCGCACTTGGCTCCGTTGCTGGGAGTAATAACAGAATACAAGGTGCAAAATTTCAGCCAAATCGGATGAAAATTGAGGCTTCCAGGGGCTCAGGAAGTCAAATCGGAAGATCGGATTATATGGGAGCTATATCGGGTTCCTGAGCGATTTGGACCGTACTTGGCAAAGCTCGGAAACAGGAGTTCACCCGTTAACATGTGTCTTCTTCTTGCAATTGCCGTTCAGTGACACAATAGGTGCTAGATATATCCAACTCCTCCTTGTCATCGCACATTCGGCAGAAATCTGCCTTTCTCTACAGCCCCAGCGATGACAAAGACCTGACACACAGGGGGAGAGAATCGAAAAAACAAGTAAAAATATGCCATTTGAGACGGATATAGAACTCTATTTTGCGGCAAAGTCGTTGTAAATTTTATCACAAATTCAAATCATGCATAACAAGTAAGAGCGTGCTAAGTTCGGGCGGGCCGAATCTTATATACCCTCCACCATGGATAGCATTTGTCGAATTCTATGCGCGGTATCTCTTTTTAGGCAAACATAAAGTATTGAATAAGAACTCTTATGCTATTGGAGCTTTATCATCTTATAGCCCGATACGGATCATATATGATTGATGAACATTGTAGAAGTCATTGTGTAATATTTCAGTTCATTGGTATTAGAATTGCGCCTTGTAGGGGTTCAAGAAGCAAAATCGGGAGATAGGTTTATATGGGAGCTGTATCAAGCTATTATTAGACCATATTAGACTCGTATGTTGAAAGTCATGAGAGATGCCGTTGTACAAAATTTCTGCCAAATCGGATGAGAATAGCGCCCTCTACAGGCTCAAGAAGTCAAGATCCCAGATCGGTTTATATGGCAGCTATATCGCCATACTTAGCACAGTTATTGAAAGTCATAACAAAAAAAGTCATGCAAAACTTCTGCCAAATTGGATGAGAATTTCTCGCTCTAATGACTCAAAAAGTCAAGATCCCAGATCGGTTTATATGACAGCTATACCAGATTATGAACTGATTTGAATCATACTTAACACAGTTGTTGGAAGTCATAACAAAATACTACGTGCAAAATTTCAGTGAAATTGGACGAGAATTGCGCCCTCTAGAGGCTCTAGAAGTTAAAACCCAAGATCGGTTAATATGGCAGCTATATCAAAACATGGACCGATATAGCTCATTTACAATCCCAACCGACCTACACTAATACGAAGTATTTGTGCAAAATTTCAAGGGGCTAGCTTTACTCCTTTGAAAGTTGGCATGCTTTCGACAGACAGACGGACGGACGGACGGACGGACGTACATGGCTAGATTGACTTAAAATGACATGACAATCAAGAATATACATTCTTTATGGGGTCTCACACGCATATTTCGAGATGTTACAAACAGAATGACAAAATTAATATACCCCCCGGATAAGCGACTTCCCGTTTCAAGAAATACTCGGGCAGGGCTTTTGACACTCTATAACCCACAGTACTAGCACACATTGATCGCGCAGTCATAGTAGAAGGGCTTCACTCTACCAAGAAGCTCACAATGAAAGTTTCAATAATTTCATAGCAGGATCAGCGGCAATCAGGTATCCATTCATGGCCAGCTCGTCTGCCGCTTCGTTTTCCGCCACACCTTGATGGCTTGGGACTCAGCAAATACTGATAGCCTTTCCCATGTTTCGAAAAACGTTTTTACACCCACCACCGTAGGATAGGGGGTAAATTCACTTATTCATTCCGTTGGCAACGCATTGAAATATTAATTTCAGACCATACGAAGCATATATATTTCGTATCGTCCTAAAATTCTAAGACGATTTAAAGATGTCCGTGTGTCTGTCCGTCTATCCGTCTGTCCGCCCGTCTGTTGTAATCACTCTAAAGCATTCAAAAATTGAGATATTGAGCTGAAATTTGGCACATATACGTCTTTTTGATGCACGCTGGTTAAGTTCTTGAACGGGCCAAATCGGACCATATGTGGATATAGCTGCTATATACACCGATTTTCCGATAAAGGGTCTAATGCCCATAAAAACTTTATGTTTCATCCGATTTTGCTGCTTTTGAAGCAGTGAGTAGTTTAAGGATTCCCGACAACAGACCCAAAAATGGTTCAGATCGCACTATATTTAGATATAGCTACCATATAGACCGATCTCCCGATAAAGGGTCTGAAGACCATAAAAGCTTTATTTATTACCTGATTACTCTGAAATTTGCAACAGTAGGTTATCTTAAGCCTCCCGACAACTGACCTAAATTTGGATTAGATCGGTCCATATTTAGATATAGCTGGCATATAGACCGATTTCCCGATAAAGGGTCTGAAGCCCATAAAAGTTGTATTTATTACCCGATTTCGCTGAAATTTGGAAAAATGGGCAGTTTTATGCTTCTCAAAATCCGACCTATATATGATTCAGATCGGACTATATTTAGATATAGCTACCATATAGACCGATCCCCCGATAAGAGGTCTGAAGGCCAAAAAAGCTTTATTTTTTAATCGATTTCGCTGAAATTTGGAATAGTGCGCAGTTTTAGGCCTCTCAACATCCGACCCAAATATGGTACAGATCGGACCATATTTAGATTTAGCTGCCATATAGACCGATCTCCCGATAAAGGGTTTGAAGCCCATAAAAGCTTTATTTATTACCCGATTTCGCTGAAATTAGGACCAGTACGCAGTCTTGAGCGTTTCAATATCCGACCCAAATATGGCTTGCATCGGACAACATTTAGATATAGCTTCCATACAGAGCTATCTGCCGATAAATGGTCTGAAGCCCATAAAAGCTTTAATTTTAAACGGATTTCGTTGAAATTTAAAATAATGGGTTATTTTAGCCCAAATCAACATAGGACCTAAATATGGTTCAGATCGGACTATATTTAGATATAGCTGTCATATTGACCGATCTGCCGATAAAGTGTCTGAAGCCCTTAAAAGCACTATTTATTACCCGATTTCGTTGAAATTTGAAAAAGTGGGTAGTTTTAGGTCTTCCGACGTCCGTCCCAAATATGGTTTGTATCGTACAATATTTAGGTGTAGCTTCCATACACAGCGATCTGCCGATAAAGGGCAGATCCAGAACCATCCAGAAGTCTATAAACATCTCTGATTCCAAGGAATTCAGTGAAGACCATATTAAGATATAGCTGTCATACAGACTGATCTTCCTATTTAGGGTCTAAATCTCCTAATTGTCGGATTTATTGCCCGATTTCATTGAACTTTAGAATTCGATTTGTATAAGGCTTGCCGAGAAGCCCCCGTAGCGCAGAGGTTAGCATGTCCGCCTACGACGCTGAACGCCTGGATTTGAATTTTGGCACGAACATCAGTAAAAAAATTTTCAATGGTGGTTATCCCCTCCTAATGCTGCAATAAGAAACCTCCTTATGTAGGTCGAAACCGAACGTCGTGTATGTATACCTGATATATGGAGGCCACCGTGGCGCAGAGATTATCATGTCCAACGCCTGGATTCAAGACCCGACGTGAATACCAGAAAAATTTTCAGCGGTGGATATCTTCTTACTAATGCTGGAAAATTATTTGGGGTATCCAAAATGGCGAGAGCCATTGCCGTTTTCTTAGCGTTCGAAGCCATCAATACAACTTCCAACAGATGAACAAAATCATGTGTAGTACGAAAGAAGTGTAATTAGCCACAGATAGAATGTCTGTCATTACACAAAAATAAATGCATTGGGAAAAGTACTGCTAATAAGCAGGGTTGTCGAGCTTGGTTAATGTGGTAATTGTATCATAGATGCGTTTTCGCTACTAATACGATTCTAATACAACATACCAACGCATCACACCTAATATGGTTGAAAAATCTTCTAACCAAAGACGAAACGTGTCCCATAGTGATTGGTGGGTGTTGCGACTTTCTCTGGGTTTCCTTTTCCATTTTCAAAGAAAATCTCTGATCATTGAGCTCGTCTCGAAAGAGCAATAAACAAAAATTGAAAATTTTAATGATCTCGCCCTTAAAGGCAAAAAACTGGAAAAAAATGGTATCCTGCCATTTTGACGCTTGTGCCACGCCATTCTTACTCCGCATTAAAGGAGGCGTCTCATCATTGATCAGACTGCACTCATAGATACGAGTGTTGTATCCACTGTTCCTTAATAGAATGTTCATGGGACATTTAGTAGTAGTACCGCTGAATTTTTTTCTGATGTTCTCGCTGGTTTTTTACATAATGGCCATCGAACGAAACGTAATAAAGAAATCATTCGAATCCAGACCACTCTTTGAAGAAATAAATTAAGCGCTCCCAAATGTATGTTTACAAACATCGTTAGCCTTTAGTCCAGCCTATTCAAATGCTTCAAATTTGAGTTAACCAAGCCAGTGAAGACATTCTCATAGAATGAACAGAATTGCCAGAAATTGCGAAATAATAAAGTCTTGATATGCTGCTACAGTTTTTAAGCAACTTGCAGTTGAGAGGGGAACATGATAACCGGAAGTGATGAAATCATTTTCATTTATGGAATGCCCCATAGAGAAATAAGTCTTAGCGAAACGAAGAAAACAAACAAACAAACAGACCAAAATAAAATATAATAATAAAATAATATAACATAAAAAAGATATATATTTCTATACTTTAAAGTGTATTAGCATACTTTTGTGTAGACGGTTGGCCCGCATTGAATGGCCAAAACAAATTCTTGTTTTGTTGTTGATAAATACGATTTGTTAACCATCCATATTCATTCAAATTCTTCTTCTTTGAGAAATAAAACAAAAGCTTTCAAAGTTATCTGAAGGCAATGTTACAACAATAACGACCGACGACCGACGGACAACAGCGACAGCGAAGATACAAGAAAATAAGTTGTCATCGTCATCATCGTCACCATCAGCCTCTGCATTTTGCCAGCGTTTTGATCGTAAGGGAGCGCTTAGACAACGTAAAATGTTGTTAACAATCCATCGAAACGGCGACATTGTCGACATCGGCGCCGCCGCCGTCATGTTGTACTCTATACGGCTGTCAAGAAGGAAGTGTTTGCTGGTGTCTCTATTCTAAGTTATTGCTGTGATGAACTTGAAATCCGCTCAAAATAACTAATTCGATTGTTTGCACAAAATTGAACTAGAGTTGCTATTTCCACAAATTTGAAATCACAAATCTTGGATATTGCCGAATTTACTATAAATTGCTCATCGAGAGGCCATGAACATCAAATCAATTTGATACAGTGTCTCATAGAGTACCTACTACCATTTATTCATCTATCTAGCCAACGAGTGATTTACAAAATGCGTGCTTTCATTGTAAGGACAAGAAGAGGATACTCCGAGAATGCAGATTTTCTAATCGAAACTGTTTTTTGTAACTGTTTTAGGTCTTGTGCATGGTGGCTGCTGTATGCGCCCAGTACAACTACCAGCCCAGTAGCTCTTCAGGAGGTGCCGGTGGTTTTGGTGGTAATGGAGGTCATGGTGGTGTAGGAAGCGGCAATGGAGGTCATGGTGGATTCGGCGGCTCTGGAGGCTTCGGCGGCAACAGCGGCAACTTTGGTTCCAGCGGCGCTGCTCCCCAAGGTGATTTCCCCGTTGGCGGCAGTGATGGCGGTTCTTACGCTCCCCAAGGTGGTGTGCTCGAGAAAGAATTCTTTACCTTCACCGCCGACGATAGCGAATTTAACGATCCCCATTCAGCCAACGAATTGGCCAACTCTGTCAAACAAGGTCTCCGTGTGGTCTTCATCAAGGGCCCCGAAAGCAGTGGCTTGGAAAATGCCGCCCTTGCTTTGGCCAAACAAGCTGCCAACCAACAAACCGCCATCTATGTCCTCAACAAGCAAACCGACATTGGAGATTTGGCCAACAAACTCAACTCCATCAACAGTGCCAGCAACAACAAGCCCGAAGTTCACTTTGTCAAATACCGCACCCCTGAAGATGCTGCCAATGCCCAACGTGCCATCCAAGGTCAATATGACTCTTTGGGCGGCAAAACCCAAAGCATTAATGGTGGTGTTGCCCCAGTTCTCAACTTTGCATCTCAAGCACCCGCTGCCCGTGGTCCAGCACCTGCTGCTCCTGGTGCTTCTTACTTACCAGCTTCGATCTTCCGTTCTTAAACGAATTTCTGTTAGTCTTTAAGAGTTTTTGTCCTCTCCAAAGAGGACTTCCAAAGGACTGATATTGTTAAATGTTGTTAATGAATTTTATTATTATTTGTATTAGTTTAAAAAAAAATATAGACAATTTTGATTTACAAATGCGCATTCTTGTAAATTTGGAAAACGGAAAATAGGAATACACACAAATAGTATATCCTGCAATTCTATTTTATGTTAAATTCAACCATTTGAAGTTGAATTCCATAGCAGAAGGGAATTAAAAATCGAAGTTTTAACATGGCAGGATACCTCAAAAATGTAGGCAGGACCACTAAGGAAAAAACCACCGTTGCAAAATTTTGTGATTTTCACGCCGGGATTTCAACCCTTGTGTTCGACGTCATAGGCGGACATGCTAACCTCAGCACCACGGTGGCTTTGTTAAGTTCTCTTCTCCCAGAAATCGGTTTCGAATTAGCAACAATGAGTTTTTAATTTTTTCAAGTGTTTTTCCTAAGGATTCAAATCACTTGAACTTCCTCTTGCTACATACATCAGAAGCTCCTGGATTATGGAATATTCGAACCTCTTTACTTATAAGGTAGTGTACATTCAGAAGTCAAAGAATGGACAATGTCGAGTGAGGTGACACTTTTCTGAAGATATTGTCACCGATATGCAGTCGTCGTCGGTGGAGGCCACCATTGCCCGCCTCAGCGGTGGTTATCCCCTCTTAATGCAGGCGACGTATGTGAGGTACTTTGCTATGTTACTACTTTGCTATATAACTTCTCCCCAAAGAGTTGTCGCTGTGAGGCACGCCGTTCGGACTCGGCTATAAAAGGAGACCCCTTATCATTGAGCTTAAACATGAATCGGACAGCACACTGTGATATGTGAGAAGTTTGCCTCTGTTTCTTAATGGAATGTTCAAGGGCAAATTTAGATGCATTTGTCGGGGATTATTGTGGAAATTGGGTATGAGTCAAGGTTTGTTGTGCGCTCTAAAAACAAAAAAGTTACGTCGAAAAAGAATCCGTAATTGTTTTCTATGCTACACCCCTAAGTTGGGCCATGTCTGGTATTGTGTCCTCACCTATGTGCCGGCATCTGCTAGCCGCGAAAGCCGGGCAATGACACATTCGCTAGCCGCACCGATTTTGCATCAGTGAGATCGTAGCCCTTTACTTTACTTTACTTTACTTTAATTGGCTAGACAGACAGAATATTTTTTCCACTAGCCGAACCTAAAATAGCGTTCCAAACGCCTCGATCTTCTGCGCTCATTCTAAAATCTCTGATACCAAGTTTCGAGGTGTCTCCCACAACTTGATCTTCCATTAGGCTTTTGGTCTTCCCGGTTTGAGTGTACCACCGTGTTTGCCTTCAAAAGACTTCTTTGCTGGAGCTTCTTCGTCCATTCTGACAACATGACCTGACCAACGCAACCTTTGTATTTTGATACGTGTAACTATGCTAGCGTCGTCATACAGCTCACACAGCTCGTGGTTCAAACGTCGCCTATATTCTCCGTTAACGCAAACTGGTCCATATATTTTACGAAGAATCTTTCTCTCAAATACTCCAAGCACTGCCTCATCTGCTTTTACAAGTACCCATGCCTCAGAACCATATAACAGCACAGGTAGTATCAGTGTCTTGTAAAGTGTAGTCTTCGTCTCTCGAGAGGTAGCCTTGTTTCTAAACTGCTTACTTAGTCCAAAGTAAGTGTCATTCGTCAAGTTACTGACTATCTCAAAGTTATGGTTCCCAACTTTCTCCATTTTCGTTATCTGCTCGGTGTGCAAGGTTTTTTGGGAGTTGAAACCATCCATTTCGTCTTATCTCCATTTACTGCCAGACCCATTTTCACTGACTCTCTTTCGATTTTTAAAGGCTGCAATTACTACATCCGGTGACCGACCTATGATATCGATATCGTCGGTATAGGCGAGTAGCATGTGCTCTCTTGTGGTTAGTGTGCCATATTTATTCACATCTGCATCTTGTATAATCTTCTCTAGCAGGATATTAAAGAGATCTCACGATAGGCTGTCTCCTTGTCTGAAACCTCGTTTGGTATTAAATGGTTCGGAGAGATTCTTTCCTATTCTTACCGAGGAACGCGTATCAGCAAGTGTCATCCTGCAGAGACTTATTAATTTTGCAGGGATACCAAACTCAGACATGGCTTGAAATACCTTTGAACGTAAAGGAGTATCGAAGGCGGCTTTGTAGTCAACAAAGAGATGTTAGGCGTTGATTTGTCCTTCTCCGGTCTTTTCAAGGATTTGGCGCAGTGTGAATATCTGGTCTAGAGTGAATTTACCTGGTCTTAAGCCGCATTGATAGGGCCCAATTATCTCATTGACTTTATGTTTTAATCTTTCACACAGTACGCTTGAGAGTATCTTGTATGCGATGGGGAGGAGACTTATTCCTCTGTAGTTGGCACATTCCGTCTTGTCTGCTTTTTTGTGTACGGCACATAGTATGCTGAGGTTCCAATCATCGGGTATGCGTTCTTCTAGCCAGATTGCGCAGATAAGCTGATGCATACGCCTTATTAGCGTGTCGCCTCCGGTCTTAAATAGTTCAGCGGGTAACCCGTCTGCACCTGCTACCTTGTTGTTCTTTAGTCGGGTCACTGCTACTTGGACCTCATTCTGACTAGGAGGTAAACATTCTATACCATCATCAGGTATTGGTTCTATGGTATCCTCTTCGCCGCCAACATACTGACCACCTTCTTACTTCCTTTCAGTACTGGTCTCGTCTTCTCATGATCTCGATCTCCCAAAGAATTTTGGCCATCGTACTGACAGCTTCGCTGATCTTCAGGATTAAATGACCATTCCATGCCCTTAACTCGGACTGCGTCGACCCGAAAGGCTTCGGGTTAATCAAGTTTATTGACATCAGTTCTTCCAGAAGGCAATACTAGGGTTCCGTCAGTCCAGGACTGTGCCGCTGGCAACAGTGCCTCGCAATCGACTGCATGTGTCGTCTCAGGTATCCGATCGGAAACCACTTCCATTCCTTCCAAGTTTCCAATCGTCGCCTCGATTATACCGCGATGCTATGGGCAGCTCCCATCCTCAATCCATTCTCTCATCGCCTTAAGTCTCATAGCCGGAGTGGCTGCCTCGCAATTAATCTGTATGTCAATGGGTCGGATATCCATAATAGCCTCCAATTTTTGAGCGTGGTCCTCAATGCTAGAGAGCATGCCAAGACGACATGTTTTCTGAACCTGCTGTATTATCGTTACATTGCACTTTGTCTCCATCGCAGTCCACCCAACTACTGAGGCGTAAGTAAGTATCGGCCTAACCATGCTCCTGTAGAGCCAGTGGACCATCCTCGGACTCAGGCCCCATTTCGAGTCTACGGCCCGGCACTATGTACCCAACATGTGTGAACCTTCTCGGTACGCTCCTAAATGTTACACTTCCAATTCAGTTTCCTGTCCAAGATCACACCTAAGTATTTGACCTTGTCAGATATCGAATTTGTTCTGTTGAGGAAATGTGGCCTACTTTTGTCTTTCTCGTAAACAGGCAGATGTTAGTCTTCCTTGGATTAACATTATGACACCTAGGTCTAGCCCAGCCGTGTGCCGTCTGCAAGACCCTTTTCGACCTTCTGCATAGCTGGTACGAATCCCTACCCCCTAGAAGTATCTACCGAAATAGTTCTAGGCGTCAATCCATCTAAGATGAAAGATCTTTTAAGCATAAAACAAATAAGAGTGTGCTAAGTTCGGCCGGGCCGAATCTTATATACCCTCCACCATGGATCGCATCTGTCGAGTTCCTTGCGCAGTATCACCTTTTAGGCAAACAAAGAATAATGAATAAGGACTGAGAAGGAGAAGGAGGAGCTATATCACGTTATAGTCCGATTCGGAGAATCAAGAAGCTAAATCGGGAGATCGGTTTATATGGAAGCTGTATTAAGCTATAGATCAATTCAAACCATATTGCACACGTATTTTGAAGGCCATGGCAGAAGCCGTTGTACAAAATTTATGCCAAATCGGATGAGAATTGCGCTCTCTAGGGGCTCAAGAAGTCAAGATCCCATATCAGTTTATATGGCTGCTATATCAGATATAGCCATACTTATCACAGTTTTGGGAAGTCATTTTAAAACTCCTCATGCGCAATTTTATCCAAATCGGATGAGAACTGCGCACTCTTGTGGCTAAATAAGTTAAGATCCACGATCGGTTTATATGAGACCTATACCAGGTTATGGACCGATTTGGACCATACTTCGCACAATGTTGGAAGTGATACCAAAACACCACGCGCAAAATTGCAGTCAAATCGGATGGCGGAGGGTATAATAAAGATATCAACGAAGGCACCCTTCTTCTTGGAATGATAGAATGTTCCATTTACAGAAACCCCAACATTTCTGCATGTTTTGCTGGACAGGAAATTGAATTTCAAATCAAATATTTTGGAAAGGCCAATAATGTTAACTGTTGCTCTATGCACCTGTAAGAGAGTCATTGGCGATTGTTTGTGGTTTAAGCCCCAGTTTTTAGACTTATAATGCTTTACAGTGTTGTGGTCTGGTGGATGGAGCTTCAAAAGTGCCCATGCTTCTGGGCATTGTAGCAAGATAAGTTGTTCTGGCCACTGCTGTGAGGCATAAGTAAGCTTTATCTTTGGTCATGCGGCTATGGGCACTATGTTATCCATGACAAAATGGCCGATGTTCCATGCAGTGTTAATTACTCTTTCCTCAACCGCTATAAATAAAAATAATTTTTCCCGCTCCTATTGCTGGCAACATTTATGAGGTACTACTACTACTCTTAAGCACTGCTACTACTACTACTACTCTTAAGCACTGCAAACAAATGTAATGCAAAATTGCCCATAAACATTACATTAAAGGAACAGGGGCAAACTTCTCACATATCAATGAGTGCTTCCCGATTCTAGTTTTAAGCTCAATGATAAGGGGCCCCTTTTTATAGCCGAGTCCGAACGGAGTGTCGCAGTGCAACACCTCTTTGCGAGAAGTTACCATTTTTATACACACCACCATAGGATGGGCGTATACTAATCTAGTCATTCCGTTTGTAACTCCTCGAAATATTCATTTGGGACCTGATTCGATTTAGCCATGTCCGTCCGTCTGTCTATCGAAATCAAGATAGTGGTCGAATGTGTAGAGCTAGCCGCTTGAAATTTTGCAAGGATGTAGGTTGTTGGGGATTACAACAGGGTCATATCGGCTGAGATTTGGATATGGCTCCTATATAAACCAATCTCCCGATTTTTGTCTGACTTGGCTGAAATTTTGCACGTAGTGCTTTGCTACGACTTTCAAGAACTATGCTAAGTACAGTGCGAATCGGTTTTAATCTGATAAAGCTTCCATATAAATCGATCACCCGATTAAAATTTTTACAAGAATCCATGGTGGTGAGTTCCCAAGATTCATCCTTGCCGAACTAAGCACTCTTTTACTTGTTTCAAATGTTGCCAGCATTAGTAGGGAATAACCACCGCTGAAAATATTTTCTTGATGTCTTATGTACTAATTATAATATCCTGTCCACTTCTATGGGAACAATGTAAAGGTGGTCACTTTTAAATATCCTTTTTCTAATGCGATTTCGGCTCTTGGAAAAAGCCCTTCGCTTTTTTTTCTCGAAACGAAACAATTTTGGGTTAGGACTATGGTATCACAGATATTCATTCATGTGGTCCTTTTCCGATATGTAGGAACAATTGACATTAAAATCAATTGCATTGGGTCTTTTTCATCATTAACAATTTTCTATTATATCTATATATATCTTAAACCATTACCGTAGCGCAGAGGTAAGCATGTCCGCCTATGAAAACGAATCCTGGGAAGAACATCAGAAAAATTTTTCAGAGATGGTTATCCCTCAGATTGTCGAGACGATCAAGAATATATATACTTTATGGGGTACTGGATAACTATTTCGAGGTGTTACAAGCGGAATAACTAGATTTGTATACCCCCATTCTATGGTAAAAATTAAAATTTGCCCATGAACGTTCCAATAAGGAACAGGTGCATACTTCTCTCATATCAATGAGTGGTGTCCGATTCAAATTTTGAGCTCAATGATAATGGGCCCCGGCCAACACGGGATAACTATGAGCACAACATAGGCGGGAACTTTGAGCTCCGCCTTATATGGTGTCCATTGTTATCACGGGAAGCTTCGCTGAAAACTAACGGGCGCTTCCACAGGTTTTGGATAGTGGAAAGCTCCGTTTTTATGAGGAGTAGCTGCAAATGCGGTCGCGGGCAGTAAGCGATTGTGGTGTCAAGTAAATGACTCGTCTCAGTGAGGAGTCAAATGGCACTGGCTTTTAATTAAATGCTAAGTGCCAATGATACTCGAGATGACAAGGCGGGTTATTTGTACCTTTACATAACCAATGGCCAACATCAGCTTCTGTTCCCAGTTTAGGGGCGGCTGGAAGCGAGCGTCGGATCTTGGAGCAAGCGGCTCGCGACAACGAAGGATACATGTGCGATCCCACAAAACCCATGCGGTTGGGGCGCCGCGCTTAGGAGAAAGTAAACAATAGTAAAAGCGTGCCGGGCCGAATCTTATATACCCTCCACCATGGATCGCATTTGTCGAGTTCTTTTCCCGGTGTCTCTTTTAAGGCAAACAAAATAAAGGAAGGGATGAAAGAAAAAATTGCTATTGGAGCTATATCAAGGTATGGTCAGATTCGGACCATAATGAAATGAATGTTGGAGACCATAGTAGAAGTCATTGTGTAAAATTTCAGCCATATTTGACACGTATGCTGAAGGTCATGTTGTACAAATTTCACCCAAATCAGATAAGAAGTCAAGATCCCAGATCGGATTATATGACAGCTACATGACACAGTTGTTGAATATTATAACAAAATATCTCGTGCAAAATGTCAGCCAAATCGGATATGAATTGCGTCCTCTGGTGGCTCAAGAAGTCAATGGCTTGCCGAGTCCGAATGGCTTGCTGCAGTGTGACCCCTCTTTGGGCAAAATGGCTGCCATACCAATCTTTCGAATTGCTTAATTCCTCACAAATGTTGCCAGCTGAAAATTTTGTCTTATATTCAGGACTCGAAACCAGGCAGTCAGCGTCATAGGCGGACATCCTATAATCTTCGCTGCGGTGGCCTATGGTAAAAGGTATAAAAACGATTTTTTCAAAAATTAATAGTTAGACTATCATCTGTGGAGTAAAATGATAATCCATCAGCGATCGGAATTCAAAACGGATGGTTGTGTCTCTTAGTATATAACAACTAAAATTTAAACACAACATCTTTATATTGAAGTTTTGGTTCTTTTGCTCGTAATCATGCTAAAATCCTTCGAGCAAGGAAAAATCTTCAACTTTTGCACAACTTTTTTCTCTGTGTACTATTTGTGACTTCGCCAATCTAACAAGCATTGTCTTAATAGACACACAATCAAAATTTGTATGCACATTAATGGCTCACACTGTACGGATGTAGTGTTGTCGATGAAATTTTTACAGCTTTCTGTGAAATCGGTAGCATTAACTGCATCACATGCTCATTGATCGCCAGTGTTTAGCGAATAGCCAAGATCTTTTGTATCCAATCATCAAAATCGTAAAACTTCACTAAAACAATAATTAATTCGTAAAATTCAAAAAAAAAAACAGACCCAAACAAAGACACAGCAGCAGCCATTTTCGTCGCAAGAGAAAACAAAACCAATATAAAAACCCATAAAAGTGACAATCATGATAACGTCAATAAAGCCAAAAGACAAAGTAATAAAAATCAATTTCGGAGGTATTGTGAAGGGTCCATCGGCACATGGCGCGACTACACCAAGTGTCTGAACACTTTACGATCAAATTATGTATAATTGTAGTCAGTTTATCTGGACGGTATAAATTATATTCGCAACGAAATTGTCGAGCCGCTATTCAAATGATCCAAATATTATGCGCATTAATTTGGCCACACCGCGTAATAAACAAAGTGGTATTCTTAGACCTCATCATTATGGAGCTGCTAGGTCTTCATTGACCCGAGATGTAGGTGTTATTTTGGCAGATGCGATTTCAGTTTTATTGCTTTTTTGCGACCCCGGGGCCATCAGTTGGTAGCATCGACGATGTGTTGTGTCAACGATAATGCCTTTAGGCAAGATGGTTTAGCATGCAGATTATGATTGGATTTAAATTATGCGTGGGATGCGTCAAAAGTGCAAAAGCAGTGGAGATTTGTAAAAGTGCGAATATTTATAGGCAAGGGAAACAAATGTAAAAAATATGGGATTAAGTAAAGACTTACCATTTCTCCGAAAGAAGTCAAGAAACTGTAATGTATATATGGGGATTAGTCGGGATCCTAAAAAAAAGAAAAATAAGAACCAAGTTAATTTTATTTTTAACAAATAGGTAAAAAAAAGACACCTACATATCGTATAAGCTGAAATTGGATAATTCAAAGGTTTTCAGATGGTAATGAAATAATATGAAGCAAGTTTTGAGAAAATCTTTTCAAAAGTGTATATTGAGAGAAATTTGTTAGTAAAACACCAAAAATGTTGGGTTTACATGGGAGCTACATCAGGTTTTGGGTCATAAATGGTTTAGTTATTGGTAGTCATATCAGATCTCTGTGCAAAATTTTGGATTAGAAAAGCGACCTTTAGAGGCACACAGAGAAATTTGTTGGATAAAAACAGCAAAATATTTTGCTGGAACAACTTAAAGTGGGGATAATGGGAACGCCCAGAGCTTGAATAATATGATTGATGAACTTCGGTTTATTGTTGAGAATTCAGGTTTGGATGCTATTTGTGTATCAGAGGACAACTCCTGCTTCTTTTATTTATCTTGAGGAGAATAAGGCGTTAAAGGCTGATAGACTACGCGGCAGACGGCACAGCGATTTATGTCCGTAGCAGTATACGGACTCGCATGTGTCCCAGATCGGAAGAAAAAACCCTCATTACCAAACAACCAGAAAGGTAAACTCATGAAAACCTTATAACTATTGGGTTGCCCAAAAAGTAATTGCGGATTTTTAAAAAAAAGTAAATGCATTTTTAATAAAACTTAGAATGAACTTTTAGCAAATATACTTTTTTTACACTTTTTTTCTAAAGCAAGCTAAAAGTCACAGCTGATAACTGACAGAAGAAAGAATGCAATTACAGAGTCACAAGCTGTGAAAAAATTTGTCAACGCCGACTATATGAAAAATCCGCAATTACTTTTTGGGCAACCCAATACTTAGTTTAAGCACCGTTTCTAATTTCTTTTACATGATGATGTCCTGGAAGGAAATTCCTTCCGCATAAGCATACCAATAGTTAAAAAACAAGTAAGAGCGTGCTAAGTTTGGCCGGGCCGAATCTTATATGGCCTCCACCATGGATCGCATTTGTCGAGTTCTATGCGCGGTATCTCTTTTTAGGCAAACAAAGAATATTGAATAAGAACTGTAATGCTATTGAAGCTATATCAAGCTATAGTCCGATTCGGACCATAAATGAATGCTGAACATTGTAGAAGTCAATGTGTGATTCTTCAGTTCATTCGGATACGAATTGTGACTTGTAGGGGTTCATGAAGCAAAATCGGGAGATCGGTTTGTATGGGAGCTTTATCAAGCTAAAGATCGATTCAGACGATATTGGTTAAACAATATTGCTGCCAAATTCCTTTACGATCCCGAGACGCTTCATTCAAACGTTACTTTACTTACTTACTTTAATTGGCTATGACAAAATATTAGTTCCACTAGCCGAACGTAGAATAGCGTTCCAAGCGCCTCTATCTTCTGCGCTTATTCTAAAATCTCTGACACCAGGTTTAGAGGTGACTCCCACAACTTGATCTTTCCATCGAGCTTTTGGTCTTCCCGGTTTGTACCACCGTGTTTGCCTTCAAAAGACTTCTTTGCTGGAGCTTCTTCATCCATTCCGACAAAATGACCTTGCCAACGCAGCCGTTGTATTTTGATGCGTATAACTATGCTATCGTCGTCATACAGCTCATGGTTCATACGTCGCCTATATTCTCCGTTAACGCAAACTAGTCCATATATTTTACGAAGAATCTTTCTCTCAATACTCCAAGCACTGCCTCATCTGCTCATGGTTCATACGTCGCCTATATTCTCCGTTAACGCAAACTGGTCCATATATTTTACGAAGAATCTTTCTCTCAATACTCCAAGCATGCCTCATCTGCTTTCACAAGTACCGATGCTTCAGAACCATATAACAGCACGGGTAGTATCAGTGTCTTGTATAGTGTAATCTTCGTCTGTCGAAAGGTGGTCTTGTTTCTAAACTGCTTACTTAGTCCAAAGTAGCATCTGTTTGCCAGTATTATTCTTCGCTTAATCTCAAAACTGGTGTCATTTGTTTCGGTTACGGCGGTGCCGAGGTAGATAAAGTTACTGACTGTGTCAAAGTTGTGGTTCCCAACTTTCTCCATGTTCTTTATCTGCTCGTTTGTGCAAGGCTTTTTGGGAGTGGAAACCATCCATTTCGTCTTATCTCCATTTACTGCCAGACCCATTTTCACAGACTCTCTTTCGATTCTTTCAAAGGCTGCAGTTACTACTTTCGGTGACCGACCTATGATATCGATGTCGTCGGCATAGGCGAGTAGGATGTGTTCTCTAGTGATAAGTGTGCCATATCTATTCACATCTGCATCTCGTATAATCTACTCCAGCAGGATATTAATGAGATCATACTATAGGTTGTCTCCTTGTCTGAAACTTCGTTTGGTATTAAATGGTTCGGAGAGATTCTTTCCTATTCTTACTGAGGAGCGCGTATCAGCAAGTGTCACACTGCAGAGTCTTATTAATTTTGCAGGGATACCAAACTCAGGCATGGCTTGAAATATCTTTGAACGTAAAAGAGTATCGAAGTCGGCTTTGTAGTCAACAAAGAGATGGTAGGTGTTGATTTGTCCTTCTCGGGTCTTTTCCAGGATTTGGCGCAGTGTGAATATCTGGTCTAGGGTGGATTTACCAGGTCTAAAGCCGCATTGATAGGGCCCAATTATCTCATTGACTTTAGGTTTTAATCTTTCGCACAGTTCGCTCGAGAGCATCTTGTATGCGATGGGGAGGAGACTTATTCCTCTGTAGTTGGCACATTTCGTCTTGTCTCATTTCTTGTGTACGGGATATAGTATACTGGGGTTCCAATCATCGGGTATGCGTTCTTCTAGCCAGATAAGCTGATGCGTACGCCTTATCAGCGTGTCGCTTCCGGTCTTAAATAGTTCAGCGGGTAACCCGTCGGCTCCTACTGCCTTGTTGTTCTTTAGTCGGGTTAGTGCTACTTGGACCTCTTTCTGACAAGGAGGTAAACATTCTAAACCATCATCAGGGATTGCTTCTGCGGTATCCTCTTCGCCGCCAACATCAACCATTAGCAGTTGGGTAAAGTGTTCTTTCCATATCCTCAGCATGTTATCTGTGTCAGTTACCAGATTTCCTTCTTTGGCTCTGCAGGAGGATGTGCCTGCACCAAAGCCATCGGTTTGATGTTTAATTCATAGGTAGAATTTCCGGACTTCAATCTGACTCCTGTACATCTCAATTCGCTAACACTCACGTCTTTCCATTTCCTTTTTCTTTCTGCAGAATAGACGTTTCTCCTCTCTCCTTTTCTCCCGATACCTCTTCTTCATCTTGTGCGTTGGTACTGATGCTACTGCTCTCTACCTAATTCTTGGCTTCAGTAGCATCTCGACACTCTTGGTCGTACCATGGGTTTCTTGGAGGAGGGTTTCGGTACCCAAGTACGGATTTCGCGGCATTTTCCATGGAATGGGCAATAGTTTGCCACTGCGCCATTATATCGTCGGAACAAGAAGTGCTTTCATCAAGCAGTTGGGTCAGTCGAGTGGAGTATGCCGCTGCCATTTGTTGTGTTTGCTTGTCCAGCTTCTGTGCAGTGTCAGATCGTACTTTCCTCGCCATGTTCAAACGCGTGCGAACCTTTGCTGCAACAGGGTGAATCTATATTCGCTCCACGGATCGATCGTACATCAGCCTCAACCCATTACTGGACGTTATCTCGTGGAGGCTAAACTTTCCGACCAAAAATGTCTTCCTTCCCTATTTTCGCATTAAAATCTCCCAGAACGATTCTAATAACATGGGCGGGGCAGCGGTCATATTCTCTCTCTAGGCGCTGGTAGAAAATATGCTTGGTCTGCTCGTCTTTGTTTTCGGCGGGGCATGGGCACAAAGAATTGATGTTGAAGAATTTGGCTTTTATGCGGATTGTGGCTAGCCTCTCATCCACCGGAGTAAAGCTGGAGACAAGGTGTTTCTGTCTCCGACTAAACACAAATCCACAGCCAAATTCATGCCTGGTGCTATGGCAGCTATAGTACAGTTCGTCACCGTTTGGTGTTGTAGTGACGCCATTCCCAGTCCATCGCACTTCCTATAAGGCGGTAATATCTACCTTGCACTTCTCTAATACTGCACCTTCTCTGTAAAGAGTGCGGACATTCCAGGTGCAGATCCGCAAATCATGGTCCTTTTTTCGTTTGCGCGAGTCGTCAACGTTGTGGGGGTCCGTTTTTTTTATTGCTTTGTTTCTCATAGTAGTTCTCAGTTTTCCGGGGTCGGGTTACTGGCCCAGCGCCCCAACTGGATGGGTTTGTGGGATTGCACACGTATCCCTCGTTGTGGCGAGCCGCTTGCTCCAAGATCCGACGCTCACCGCCAGCAGCCCCTTACCTGAAAACAGACGCTGATGTTGGCCATTGGATATTTGAAGGCGCCAATAACTCGCCTTGGCATCTCGAGTATCATTGGCACTCAGGTTTTTAATTAAGAGCCAGTGCCACCAGACTCCTCATTGAGACTCTCCTTTCGAAAATCGCTGACTGCCCGCGGCCGCATTTGCAGCTACTCCGCATAAAAACGGAGCTTTCCACCATCCGCAACCTGTGGACGTGCCCAATAGCTTTCAGCTAAGCTTCCCGTGATAACGATGGGCACCACACAAGTCGGAGCTCAAAGTTCCAGCCTGTGTGGTGCTCATAGTCATCCCGTATCGGCCGGGTCATTCAAACGTTAGCATATCCATATCTATGACGCTGATCACCTAAATTCAAGTGCTGACGAGATGATTTGGAAAAACTTTCAAAGTTGGTTATACCAACACAAGTGCAGACAACATTTGTGAGGTTTTCTGGCTCGTAAATAATTTCGACCAATAGATGTCGCCCAGAGGCTCGCCAAATGGTGTAGACTATTAAATGAAGATCCCTTATCTGAAGATCAAGAAGTCAAATCAGCCTATTAGTTTAAATGGGAGGTATTACTTTTCGTGCCAGAATGGTAAAATGCCATTCGTATCTGACGAGTACGTTTGTCGTCGTATGCTGTACCTGCTAAAAACCCAGACTGTGTCACTCCCGGTTATAAATTTCACCTCGGAACGCTTTCACACTACTTCGAGGTGGACCCCATATGATATCTGGTGATTATTCATACCATATTTTTTGTGTCTACGCCACTGCGTCTAGGTCTATCTTCTTCCTGCGCAACACTTGTTCGACGGATCTCATCTCTGCCTCCCATTTCCACTCGTTCTTCAACATCCTCCAAGACAACCCAGGCGAAACGTCGCCAAGCACAGTTTCCAGTTTCCTGCGTCTTTCGACCGAGCTCTTGAATCCGCTTGAATCTCACTTTCTCCTCTCTGGGGGTTGTACCTCGCAGAACCAGTCCAGATACAACAAGGGCTACGGACGCTAGGCACTAGGAGCAATTACATCGAATGATGGGGACCATTTACAATACCATCAAACCCTGTATCAAGAAGAAGATTTTATTTCAAAGCGTTTTTAGACAGAAAATTTGTGGAGATCCCGAATGCAGACAACTTTAGATGGATCATGGCAATCAAGAACATGTTTTCTTTATAGAATCATAGTCCTATATCTCGAAGTGTAATACACGGATGTTAACTAACTTAGTATCCACAGTCTAAGGGTGAATGGTACATCCTATGATGGTGGGTGTATAGAGAACTACCGTTTATGCGACACCCGCAGATGCTTGATAATATCATTTTATTACCCATCTATTTCTATAACATTAAAATTTTGCTTTGGCACTTATTTGAGCATTTCGAGTATTATACGTGACCTTGGTATATGAAGACATCATAAGCCTTTTCCATATTTTTATGTCAGCTGCCGTTTAACGACCTAATCATTCGCTTTGATTGAAGGAAATTCATTAGGAAGATAACCGGACCTCCTTCGATTTTGAAGATCAGTCATAAATTTGAATTCATCATAAACGTCTACTCAATTAATGGATTTTTTTTATTGATTTTATGTCTTTATTTGGCTTGTATGCAAACACCCCCACAACTCCCACTAATGCTATGAATAGAGCCTGAAAACTCATCAAGCTACCCACGTAGTTTAGCGCCATCTCATCGCAATGGCATGTTTTGAAACAATTTAATGTAGATCATCATCATTATTACGGCATGATATATGGAAGCCCGTCATTTGCCAACAACAACCGATCCGTCCGCAGAGTGGATAAGCAAAGCAGAGCAGTTGCAACAGTTCCTATTGTTTCGAAGACTTCCACCTCTTCGAGGTGCTACGGCAGTTTGCCCTTTTGGTGTAGTTGTTGTCGTTGTTGGCATTGTCATAAAAAAAAATCACAGAAGATCATTGTCGATTTTTTATATATGGGTATAAAAGTGTGCTGATATATTTAATGGTGTATTAAATGAGTTTATAACACCAAACTGTTGTGTTTGACTGTCACAACAATTCGAAATGCGTGAATTTATGGTGAGTTTGGCATTACCATAATCGATTATTTAGCCTGACTAAAAAATGGAAAAAAAAATTCTAACATGCTCATTTCTCTCTTTAGATTTTAGGTCTGTTGGGTTTTATTATGGTCAACTCAACAGTTGCCGAATATTATCCTGTTACAGCGCAGCTGATGCAAGATGACGCATACGCCCCGGTAGCTTCCGAATATCAAACCACAGAGAAGGTGGTTGTCATACCCGAAACAGAGTATTACTCCTTTTCGGCACCCGAGAATTTTGATGACAATAATGATGTCCAACGTCTAACGACCATAGTTCGACCCCAACGTGTGGTTTTTATACGCACACCAGAGAAGAATATTTTCTCCTTAACAGCCGAACAATTGGCCAAAAAGGATAGCCTTAATATCTATCTGTTGAGGCGGGACACAAATGCCGCAGGACTGTTGAGTCAACTTGATGAAATACGCCAAAGTGTGGGCCAGAAGCCCAATGTTCATTTTGTCAAATATCGCACCCCCGAAGATATTGAACGAGCCAAACAGGCCATCTACAGTGAATATGAATCTCTGCCAGGACCTTCACTTTATCACGAGAACACCAGGTCACCCGTGCATAAATTCAACTCAAATTCTCCATTATATGAAGAAAACTACACTTCAGGTGATGACTCCACAAGTCCGGTAATTTTTAGAATAATCCGCCGTGCTTCCCCAATTCAACCCGAAGAAATTGCCAACTCGTACTATGAGGAGGAATATCAGCCACATTTGCCAAATGATTCATAAAACAAATTCCTATAGAATAAGAAGTACTCAAGACTGTTAGAAATTTAATTGAAATTGCTATTGTATTATTTGTTGTATTATGGGTTTTTATTTTGTTAGAAATATACATATGTATATTATTTGTGTTTAATGAGATTAAAAGAATGCCAATAATAATGGGTGGACTGCGTTTGATTTTGAAATTTTTCAAATTTTCTCGGGAAATTTGAAGTACATTGGCATTAAAACGAAGATTTAGTACTTAAAAACAGACATATGGAACTGAAATTAAGCTGTGGTTCGTTCTTGTCCAAAGGTCGGTAAGTTGAGTGGAGCGGACATTTTGTTATTTCGCAAGAATATTCTGCAGCTAGTAATAGGTACACTGAAAAAAAAAAAAAAAATCTAATATAAAAGATTTTTTTTTATAAATAAATACAAGTCATTGTTCAATTTTGTATAACAAAATATTGTTCTTTTTAGTAGCTATATCGAAATATAAACCGATCTGAACCATATACGACATGCCTAACATAAGTCACTGTCCTGAATTTTAGCGAAATCGGACAATAAATGCGCCCTTTATGGGGCCAAAACCTTAAACCGAGAGATCGGTCTATATGGCAGCTATATCCAAATCTGAACCGATCTGGACCAACCTGAAGTTGGATGTCGAAGAGCCTAACACAACCCACTGTCATAAATTTCGGGGAAATCGGACAATAAATGCGCCTTTTATGAGCCCAAGACCTTAAATAGAGAGATTGGTGGATTTTTTATTTATTTATTTTTTTTTAATTGGCTATGGTAGAATATTCGTATTTGTATTTCGATGCGTGTAACTATGCTATCGTCGTCATGCAGCTCGTGGTTCATACATCGCCTATATTCTCCGTTAACGCAAACTGGTCCATATATTTTACGAAGAATCTTTCTCTCAAATACTCCAAGCACTCTGCTTTCGCAAGTACCCATGCTTCAGAACCATATAACAGCACGGGTAGTATCAGTCGTGTATAGTGTAATCTTCGTCTGTCGAGAGGTGGCCTTGTTTCTAAACTACTTACTTAGTTCAAAGTAGCATCTGTTTGCCAGTATTATTCTTTGCTTAATCTCAAAACTGGTGTCATTCGTTTCGGTTACGGCGCTGCCGAGGTAAATAAAGTTACTGACTGTCTCAAAGTTGTGGTTCCCAACTTTCTCCACTTTCTTCATCTGCTCGGTTGTGCAAGGCTTTTTGGGAGTTGAAACCATTCATTTCGTCTTATCTCCGTTTACTGCCAGACCCATTTTCACTGACTCTCTTTCGATTCTTTCAAAGGCTGCAGTTACTACTTTCGGTGACCGACCTATGATATCGATGTCGTCGACATAGGCGAGAAGCATGTGTTCTCTTGTGATTAGTATGCCATATCTATTCACATCTGCATCTCGTATAATCTTCTCCAGCAGGATATTAAAAAGATCACACGGTAGGCTGTCTCCTCGTCTGAAACCTCGTTTGGTATTAAATGGTTCGGAGAGATTCTTTCCATTCTTACTGGAGAACGCGTATCAGCAAGTGTCGTCCTGCAGAGTCTTATTAATTTTGCAGGGATACCAAACTCAAACATGGCTGAAAGTACCTTTGAACATATAGGGGTATTGAAAGCGGTTTTGTAGTTAACAAAGAGTTGGTAGGTGTTGATTTGTCCTTCTCGGGTCTTTTCCAGGATTTGGTGCAGGTCCAGGGCGGATTTACCAGTTCTAAAGCCGCATTGATAGGGCCCAATTATCTCATTGACTTAAGGTTTTAATATTTCACACAATACGCTCGAGAGTAACTTGTATGCAATGGAAAGGAGACTTATTCCACTGTAGTTGCCGCATTCCGTTTTATCTCTTTTCTAGTGTACGGGACATAGTATGCTATGGTTCCAATCATCGGGTATGCGTTCTTCTAGCCAGATTGCACAGATAAGCCGATGCATACGCCTTAGCAGCGTGTCGCCTCCGGTCTTAACTAATTCAGCGTGTAATCGGATAATAAATGTGGTTTTAATGGGCCTAAGACATTAGATCGGCGGATCAGTCTACATAGGGCTGTAAATAGATATAGTCCGACATAGCCCATCTTCGAACTCAAACTACGTATGAACAAGTATGATTCAAATCGGTTCATGACCTGACATAACTACGATATAAACCGATCTTGGATCTTGACTTTTTGAGTGAATAGAGGGCGCAATACTTATCCGATTTGGTTGAAACTTTGCATGAAGTTGTTTATTATAACTTCCAACAATTGTGTAAGGTATGGCCCAAATCAGAGAATAACCTGATATAGCTGCCATATATACCGATCTTGGATTTTGACTTCTTGAGCCACTAGAGGGCGCATGAGGTATTTTTTTATGACTTCCAACAACTGTGCTAAGTATGGTTCAAATCGGCCAATAATCTAATAGACCTGCCTTATAAACTGGTATTGGGTCTTGATTTCTTGAGCCACTAGAATGCGCAATTCTTATCCGAATGGACTGAAATATTACAAAATGACTTCTACTATGGTCTTTAACACTCAATTCACTTACGGTCCGAATCGGACTACAACTTGATATATTTCCAATAGCGTAACAGTTCTTATTCAATATTCTTTGTTTGCCTAAAAAGAGATGCCGCGCAAAGAACTCGACAAATGCCATCCATGGTGGAGGGTATATAAGATTCGGCCCGGCCGAACTTAGCACACTCTTACTTTTTTTTTTTTGTTTTAATTAAGGAACTAACATCGTTAATCCAAGTCCGCATATCTTTGGGTTTCAAGTCCATTAGGACCGATCTGGGCCAAATTAACGAAGGATGTCGTCGGGCCTAACAGAACTCACTGTCCCAAATTTTAACAAAATCGGATAATAAATGTGGCGTTTATTGGCCTAAGACCCAAAATCGGCAAATCGGTCTACATGGGGGCTATATCAAGATATAGTCCGATATAGCCAATCTTCGAACTTTACCTGCTTATGGACAAAAAAAGAATCTGTGCAAAATTTCAGCTCAATATCTCTATTTTTAAAGACTGTAGCGTGATTTCAACAGACAGACGGACAGACGGACGGACATGTCTAGATCGTCTTAGATTTTTACGCTGATCAAGGGTCGGAAATGGATATTTCGATGTGTTGAAAACGGAATGACAAAATGAATATACCCCCATCCTTCGGTGGTGGGCATAAAAATGATGTACCATACCAAGAATTTGTTTGAATTTACTTCTTTCCTTCATTTTTAACCACGTGTAAAATACAGGAAGCGTAAGCCAAATTTGATTCTCAATATTCAACGGAACGCTTGTTAAAAACATGCATGTATGAGTGCATTAGCGTTACAAATGTCCTTAGGATTTTCCAACAAACTCAACGCGGAATATAATTTGACAAAGTTAGATGCATACACACAAAAAACTCTAAACAAATTCGCGAAACCTAATTTGACAGTTCTTTGTACGCGGCATATTTCAAGACGTGATGTTGCTGAAGCTGCTGCTGTTGCTCCAGTTGTTGGCCCCCTCATCACAACAAGGCCACAATGTTGCCGCTTCGCATCTGTCAATGGAGTATCGTTTTTGTTCGTGCATACTGTCACGAAAATGAAGATTTGGCCAAAAAAAGAACAAAAAAAAAAGTAACCAACTTAAAAAAAAAAATTGTCGAAATGAAACAAGTTTTTCGCTAACTTTGACATTTTGTGACGATAAAGTGGGACAGAAATTTTAATTTCATTTTCGTCCCTTAAATGGAAAAGTTCTTCAACGTCGTTGTCGTTGTCGTTGCCGTTCTCGTCGTCGCCGTCATTATGAAATGATTAAAATTCTTAATTGGAAGATTATCAAACACAAAAAAGGGATAATTGTAATGAATTGTGAGCAAAGCAGGATGTCAACGTCATTAGCAGTGCATTAAGAAAGGTCATGAGGATATTTTGCCATGGTCGCTGATCTGAACACTCTGATGGGGATGTGAGGGTATGGTGCGGATGATGATGCTAACTGACAGATGAAATCCTTTTTCGTCAAGTGTCAACTCAAAGCTTGGGAAGGAAAAGCGAAAAAAAAAAAACTTTTTGACGACTAATTCATAACCATGATAGGGATTTTCATTTGAGTAAAAAAAATTGACACTGAAATGAAAGGCATTAAAGTACCTTTATTAATGTTTTTATAATAAGTTTTTCATAATACCAATTAATGCAATAAAATAAAAATGTTGGCCAACTTTCAGAAAAAATGGAGGGAATGCTAAGCCATCATCAAAAGTGCTATTACACAACATTTGTTGTCACTTTCAGTATTCTCATGACTTTCCCTATGTAGGTCATGAGTATGAATAAAGTGCGCTCTAATCGGCATGTATTCTCCTATGTTTTGCACGTCTTATTCCCTACACCACCACTGTGGTACAGGGTATTTGTTTGCAACGCTAAGAATGGGACAAAGTAGACTCACTGGTAGGTACGCCGATCGGCATGGTTATACTACCCTGTACCACACCACTACTATGGTACAGGGTAGTATAACTTAGTGCATTTGTTTGAAACACCCAGAAGGAAGACAGATAGACCCATTGATAAGTATACAGATTAACTCAGAATCACTTTCTGATTCGATTTAGCTACGTCCGTCTGACTGTCTGTCTGTCTGTCCGTCTGACCGGGTTAATTTGTGTAAAAAGTATAGGTGGCAGTTTCATCCGATCGTCTTCAAATTTGGTGCAGGCATGTTTTTCGGCCTAGAAACGAAGACTATTGAAATTGGAAAAAATCGGTTTAGATTTAGATATAGCTCCCATATGTTCATCCGATTTCCAGTAATAATGCAATAAAATTGTCATTTGTTAACCGATTCCGACGAATTTTAGCAGGAAGGATTTTCTCGGCCCATACGGGATAACTATGAGCACCACACAGCCTGGAACTTTGAGCTCCGACTTATGTGGTGTCCATAGTTATCACGGTAAGCTTAGCTGAAAGCTACCGGGCGCGTCCACAGGTTGCGGATGGTGGAAAGCTCAGTTTTTATGCGGAGTAGCTGCAAATGCGGCCGAGGGCAGTCAGCTATTTTCGAGAGGAGAGTCTCAGTGAGGAGTCAGGTGAGATGACAAGACGGGTTATTGGCGCCTTCAAATAACCAATGGCCAACATCAGCCTCTGATCCCAGGTTAGGGGCGGCTGGAGGCGAGTGTCGGACCTTGGAGCAAGCGGCTCGCCACAACGAGGGATACATGTGCCATCCC
This sequence comes from Stomoxys calcitrans, assembly GCF_963082655.1. Lineage (NCBI taxonomy): Eukaryota > Metazoa > Arthropoda > Insecta > Diptera > Muscidae > Stomoxys > Stomoxys calcitrans. The sequence goes on from NC_081553.1 coordinate 107,170,706, forward strand.
ACAAAACCCATGAGGTTGGGGCGCTGGGCCAGCAACCCGCCCCCGGAAAACTATGAGAACTATTATGAGAAACAAAGGAATAGTAAAAACGGACCCCCACAACGTTGACGACTCGCGCAAACGAAAAAAGGACCATGATTTGCGGATCTGCACCTGGAATGTCCGCACTCTTTATAGAGAAGGTACAGTATACGTGCTGGCGGATATATTAGAGAAGTGCAAGGCAGATATTACCGCCTTATAGGAAGTGCGATGGACTGGGAATGGCGTCACTACAACACCAAACGGTGACGAACTATACTATAGCAGCCATAACACAAGGCATGCACTTGGCTGTGGATTTGTGGTTAGTCGGAGACTGAAACACCTTGTCTCCAGCTTTACTCTGGGGGATGAGAGGCTAGCCATAATCCGCATAAAAGCCAAAGTCTTCAACATCAGCCTTATTTGTGCCCATGCCCCGACGGAAGACAAAGACGAGCAGAACAAGGAAATTTTCTACGAGCGCCTAGAGAGAGAATATGCCCCGCTGCCCCGCCCATGATATTAAAATCGTTCTGGGAGATTTTAATGCGAAAATAAGGGAAGGAAGACATTTTTGGTCCAACAGTTGGAAAGTTTAGCCTCCACGAAATAACGTCCAGTAATGGGTTAAGGCTGATAGATTTCGCCGCGGCAAAAAACATGGTAGTTAGTAGCACCAGATTTCAACAAAAAAATATTCACAAAGCCACATGGCTGTCGCCCGATCAAAGCATGAGAAACCAAATTGATCACGTTGTGATAGATGGAAGGCATTCATCCAGCGTGTTAGATGTACGATCGATCTGTGGAGCGAATATAGATTCGGATCATTACCTTGTTGCAGCAAAGGTTCGCACCCGTTAGAACATGGCGAGGAAAGTACGATCCGACACGGAAGCTGGACATTGAAAAGGTGCAAACACAACAAATGGCAGCGGCATACTCCACTCGACTGAACCAAATGCTTGATGAAAGCACTCCTTGTTCCGATGATATAATGGCGCAGTGGCAAACTATCGCCCACTCCATGGAAAATGCCGCGAAATTCGTACTTGGGTATGGGAAGCCTCCTCCAAGAAACCCATGGTACGACCAAGATTGTCGAGATGCTATTGAAGCCAAGAATGCGGCATATAGAGCAACCCTGCAAGTAGCAATGCGCCAGATGAAGGAGAGGTATCGGGAGAAAAGGAGAGAGGAGAAACATTTATTCCGCAGAAAGAAAAACGAAATGGAAAGGTGTGAGTGTAAGCGAATTGAGATGTACAGGAGTCAGAATGAAGTCCGGAAATTCTACCAAAGAATTAAACATCAAACTGATGGCTTTGGTGTAGGCACATCCTCCTGCAGAGACAAAGAAGGAAATCTGGTAACTGACACAAATAACATGCTGGGGATATAGAAAGATCATTTTACCCAACTGCTAGTGTCCGATGTTGGTGGCGAAGAGGATACCGCAGAACCAATCCCTATCCTAGTCAGAATGAGGTCCAAGTAGCAGTGACCCGACTGAAGAACAACAAGGCAGCAGGAGCCGACGGGTTACCCACTGAACTATTTAAAACCGGAGGCGACACACTGATAAGGCGTATGCAGCAGCTTATCTGCGCAATCTGGCTAAAAGAACGCATACCCGATGATTGGAACCTCAGCATACTATGTCCCGTACACAAGAAAGGAGATAAGACGGAAGAAAGATACTCTCGAGCGTACTATGCGAAAGATTGAAACCTAAAGTCAATGAGATAATTGGGCACTATCAATGCGGCTTTAGACCTGGTAAATCCACCCTGGACCAGATATTCACACTGCGCCAAATCCTGGAAAAGACCCGAGAAGGACAAATCAACACCTACCATAACTTCGTTGACTACAAAGCGGCCTTCGATACTCCTTTACGTTCAAAGGTATTTCAAGTCATGTCTGAGTTTAATATCCCTGCAATAAGACTCTGCAAGATGACACTTGCTGATACGCGTTCCTCAGTAAGAATAGGAAAGTATCTCTCCCAACCATTTAATATCAAACGAGGTTTGAGATAAGGAGACAGCCTATCGTGTGATCTCTTTAATACTCTGCTGGAGAAGATTATACGAGATGCAGATGTGAATAGATATGGCACTCTAATCACTAGAGAACACATGCTAATCGCCTATGCCGACGACATCGATAATATAGGTCGCTCAACGGAAGTAGTAATTGCAGACTTTAAAAGAATCGAAAGAGAGTCAGAAAATGGGTCTGGCAGTAAATGGAGAGAAGACAAAATGTTTGTTTTTTTAACTCCCGAAAAGCCTTGAACAACCGAGCAGATAAATAAAATGGAGAAAGTTGGGAACCACAACTTTGAGGCAGCCAGTAACTTTATCTACGTCGTCATCGCCGTAACCGGAGCAAAAGACACCAGTTTTGAGATTAAGCGAAGAATAATACTGGCAAACAGATGCTACTTTGGGCTAACTAAGCAGTTTAGAAACAAGGCCACCTCTTGACAGACGAAGCTTACACTATACAAAACACTGATACTACCCGTGGTTCTGAAGCATGGGTACTTGCGAAAGCAGATGAGGCAGTGCTTGGAGTATTTGAGAGAAAGATTCTTCGTAATATATGGACCACTTTGCGTTAACGGAGAATATAGGCGACGTATGAACCACAAGCTGTATGAGCTGTATGACGACGATAGCATAGTTACACGCATCAAAATACAACGGCTGCGTTGGCTAGGTCATGTTGTCAGAATGGATGAAGAACCTCCAGCAAAGAAGTCTTTTGAAGGCAAACACGGTGGTACACGCAAACCGGGAGGGCCAAAAGCCCGATAGCCAGATCAAGTTGTGGGAGACACCTCGAAACTTGGTGTCAGATATTTTAGAATGAGCGCAGAAGATCGAGGCGCTTGGAACGCTTTTCTACGTTTGGCTAGTGAAACAAATATACTGTCATAGCCAATTAAAGTAAGGTAAGGATTTTCTCTTGACTGGGGATTTTCATAGAAATCGGTTCAGATTTAGATATAGGCCTCATTTATGTATATCGCCCGATTTCAACTTTTAGAGTCACAACAGGTTCATCGAAATTGATTTAGAATTGGATATAGCTCCCATATTGTACTTATAGGGTAGGTGTAGGGTATTATACAGTCGGCACCGCCCGAATTTTGCCCTTTCTCATTGGTTTTAGCTATGTCGGCCTGTCTGTCTGTCTATGTAAAATTGGAAATTTTGCCCATGAACATTCCACTAAGGTGGAGGACACCGTAGCGCAGAGGTTAGCATGTCCACCTATGACGCTAAACGCCTGGGTTCGAATCCAGGCGAGACCATCAGAAAACATTTTCAGCGGTGGTTTTCCCTTCCTATTGCTGGCAACATTTGTGAGGTAATATGCCATGTAAAACTTCTCTCCGAAGAGGTGTCGCACTGCGGCACACCGTTCGGACTCGGCTATAAAAAGGAGGCCCCTTATCATTAAGCTTAAACTTGGGTCGGATTGCACTCATTGATAGGTGAGAAGTTTGCCCCTGTCTGTCCATGTATTATTGTGATTAAGTTACAGGTCGCATTTGCTGTCCGATTGTCATGAAATTTTTCATGACCAAGAACGAACTCTATTGACTTTAAAGAGAATTGGATCAGATTTAGCTCCCATATACATCTTTCATCCAATATGGTCTCTTAAAGTTGTAGTAGCCTTATAGAGCAAACCATTGCACTTCCCCCCATATATTTGATCAAGCCATTTGCGCAAAGCTTACAAAAGACAACGAGCGCTACAAAAACAAAAAACAAAACTTGGATTTACTAAAGGAATTGTTTGACATAACCAAGGTAAAAGGCGAATGGATGAGCAAAGAAGATGAGAGCTTCTACAAACTCAAATTGAGTGCAAAGGCCGCATTGGTAATTCCAGCAGCAAACCTACTGGTTTACCATCCATCCATACAAGCGATAGAGGGCAATGGAAGCGACTGTTACCACACTTACCAACTCAGCTATACTCGATTGTTCCGAAACCAGCTCGGACTCATTCGACAACAGTGTAGAAAGTCCTTGGGAGGAGATAGGATAATGCAACATCAACGAGAAAAAGGAAGCATAACCCAAAGCTGTCGTCGCACAGAGCAGCAACGGTCTGCTACCAGCTTTTCGTTGAGGGCATTGAAATCCCCAAACCCATGTCACACAGGAATCCACAAGGCCAAATAAAGGGTGATTTTTCAGCTATTATCTTTTTGGCAACACTGCTTTAAACAACTCACGCACATTTCGTTTTTTATTTCACTTTCAACCATCTTCAGTTTGGTCTATAATTTAAGCATGAATCGTCTTACAAACGAACAACGCTTTATTATCAAAATGCGTGCTCCGTTAAGAAAGTTCAATGCGCCCTTCTTACATTGAGCAACGAAGCTCACTTTTGGCTCAATGGGTACGTAAATAAGCAGAATTGTCGATTTTGAAGTGAAGATCAGCCAGAAGTATTGCAAGAGCTACCAATGCATCCAGAACAAGTAAAAAGGCGTTAAGTCCAGCCGGGCCGAACTTTGGATACGCACCACCCCGGGTATATACGTAAAAAACCTTTCCATAATCCAGGGAAAATGTATAAATTATGCCCCCATAGCAGTTTTATCGAAATATGATCTGATTTGGACACGGATATTGAGAGGTCTAATAAGAACAAGTCAATGTTAAATTTTTTAAAACAAAATATTGGTCTTTTTGGTAGCCATATCCAAATATAGACCGGTCTGAACCATATACGACACGGATGTCGAAAAGCCTAACATAAGTCACTATGCCAAATTTCAGCGAAATCGGAATATACATGTGCTCTTTATGGGGCCAAGACCTTAAATCGAGAGATCGGTCTATGTGACAGCCATATCCAAATATGAACCGACCTGGGCTAAATTGCAGAAAAATTTTTAAGAGCCTAACGCAACTCACTGTCCCATATTTCGGCGAAATCGAACAATAATTGCACTTTTATGGACCCAAAATAATTTAACAAGAGATCCGACTATATGGCAGCTGTATCCAAATCTAGACCGATCTGAGCCAAATTGAAGAAGAATGTTAAGGGGCCTAACACAAAATTTCGTTAGGCCCTTTCGGCGAAATCGGACAATAAATGCCTTGAATCGAGAGATCGGTCTATATAGTAGCTATATCCAAATCTAGACCGATCTGGGCCAAATTGACGAAGGATGTCGAAACAATAAATGCGCCTTTTATGGGCCCAAAACCTTAAATCGAGAGATCGGTCTATATGGCAGCTATATCCACATCTGGACCGATCTGTGCCACATTGCAGAAGTATGTCGAGGGGCAATAAATGCGACTTTTATGGAACCAAAACCTCCAAATCTGGACTGATCAGTGCCATATTGCAGAAGTATTTTATGGGCCTAAGATCCTAAATCGGCGGATCGGTCTATATGGCAGCTATATCCAAATCCGGACCGATCTGGGCCAAACTAAAGATGGGTGTGGAGTGGCCTAACGCAACTCACTGTTCCAAATTTCAGCGAAAGCGGATAATAAATGTGGCTTTTATAGGTCTAAGACCCTAAATCGGCAGATCGGTCTATATGGGGACTATATCAAGATATAGTCCGATATAGCCCATCTTCGAACTTAACCTGCTTATAGACAAAAAAAAAGAATCTCTCCAAAATTTCAGCTCAATATCTCTATTTTTAAAGACTGTAGTGTGATTTCAACAGACAGACGGATGGACATGGCTAGATTTTTACGCTGATCAAGAATATAAAGGGTGATTTTTTTGAGGTTAGGATTTTCATGCATTAGTATTTGACAGATCACGTGGGATTTCAGACATGGTGTCAAAGAGAAAGATGCTCAGTATGCTTTGACATTTCATCATGAATAGACTTACTAACGAGCAACGCTTGCAAATCATTGAATTTTATTACCAAAATCAGTGTTCGGTTCGAAATGTGTTCATTCACCGTAACGTTGCGTCCAACAGCATCTTTGAAAAAATACGGTCCAATGATTCCACCAGCGTACAAACCACACCAAACAGTGCATTTTTCGGGATGCATGGGCAGTTCTTGAACGGCTTCTGGTTGCTCTTCACTCCAAATGCGGCAATTTTGCTTATTTACGTAGCCATTCAACCAGAAATGAGCCTCATCGCTGAACGGTGAATGAACACATTTCGAACCGAACACTGATTTTGGTAATAAAATTCAATGATTTGCAAGCGTTGCTCGTTAGTAAGTCTATTCATGATGAAATGTCAAAGCATACTGAGCATCTTTCTCTTTGACACCATGTCTGAAATCCCACGTGATCTGTCAAATACTAATGCATGAAAATCCTAACCTCAAAAAAATCACCCTTTATATACTTTATAGGGTCTGAAATATATAATTCGATGTTGCAAACGGAATGACAAAATGAATAATACCCCATCCTTCGGTGGTGGGTATACAAATTTGATAACTCTAAAACGAGTTCTTTACGCAGCATTTCTTTCTAGGCAAACAAAGAATAATTAATAAGAACTGTTATGCTATTGGAGCTATATCAAGTTATAGTCCGATTCGGACCATAAATTAATTGAATACTAAACATTGTAGAAGTCATTGTGTAATATAAAAGTCCATTTGGATAAAACTTGCGCCTTGTAAGTGCTCAAGAAGCAAAATCGGGAGATCAGTTTATATGGGAGCTGTATCAAGTTATAGATCGATTTAGACCATATTGGACATGTATGTTGAAGGTCATGGGAGAAGTCCTTGTATAAATTTTCTGCCAAATCTGATGAGAATTGCGCCCTCTAGTGGCTCAAGAAGACAAGATCCAAGATCGGTTTACGTGGCAGCTATATCAGGTTATGTACCGATGTTGGAAGTGATACCAAAACACCACGTGCAAAATTACAGCCAAATCGGATAATAATTGTGCCCTCCAAAAGCTGAAGAAGTCAAGACCCATGATCATTTTAAATGACAGCTATATCACGTTATGAACCGATTTAAACCGTACTACTCACAGTTGTTGAAAGTGATACAAAAAAAACGCAAAGTGTAAAATTTCAGCAAAATCGGACGAGAATTGCGACTTCAAGAGGCTCAAGAAGTCAAGACCCAATATCGGTTTGTATGGCAGCTATATCAAAACATGGACCGATTTGGCCCACTTACAATCCCAACCGACCTACACTCATAAAAAGTATTTGTGCAAATTTCAAGCGCCCAGCTTTACTCCTTCGATAGTTAGCGTGCTTTCGACATACAGACGGACGGACGGACAGAAGGACGGGCATGGCTAGATCGACTTAAAGGGGTCTTCGACGCATATTTGGAGGTGTTACAAACAGAATGACGAAATAAGTATACCCCCATCCTATGGTACAGGGTATAAAAAAAACCTTTAAGCCCTAGAAATTGATCCTAACTGAAACAAGTAAAAGTGTGCTAAGTTCGGACGGGTCAAATCTTGGGAACTCACCAGCATGGATTCTGCTAAAAATTAATACAAAATAAATTAAGTTGTAGAGCGTAATTTTATTCTACATACCAAACTTCTGTAAAACCAGCAAAAATTAAAGCTTCTAGAAACCGAACAAGAATGATTGAGAAACCGGTTTACATGGGAGCTACATCAGGGTATAGACTGATTTTAGCCGTACTTGGCACAGTTGTTGGAAGTCATAAAAAAACATTACATGCAAAATTTCAGCCAAATCGGACAAAAATTGCGGCTTCCAGGGGCTCAAGAAGTCAAATTGTGAGATCGGTTTTCGACCGATTTGGACCCCACGTGGAAAATGTCAGCCAATTAGGACAAAAATTGCGGTTTCCAGGGTCTTAAAAAGTCAAATCGGCAGATCAGTTTATGTGGGGGATATAACAGGTTAAATACCGATTTGGATCGTAATTGGCACAGTTATTGGAAGTCATAATAGAACACAAGCCTTGTAGTTTCAGCCAAATTGGACCAAAATTGCGGCTTCCTGAGGCTCAAGAAATCAAATCGGGAGATCGGTTTATGTGGGAGTTATGTTAAATTCCCCACGAAAAAATTTGCATTAGAAGAATTTATGGTATAGTCGGCATTGATGTAAGTCTCCATATTATAGTTGTAATACATCATTTTATTCTTCTAAATTCTGTATAAATAAAATTGTGGGCGTATTTAAATACAAATTCGAGATGAACAAAATATTTCATTTCATTACCTTCTTGTAGAAAAATGCCAGCCTTAATATAACCGAGCTTAATTTTTGGTTTTCGAAGTAAATATTTTTTTTTTTTTTTTTTAAATCCCATGACCATAGGGATTTTATTAAAAAAATTTTATGAACAATCAAACCTCATAAAATTGCACTTCAGGAATGACTTGTGTATCATAGCAAGCTGTGAACGAATGGTTTGACCACAATCTTAATTTCATATAAATCCCTTCTATAATCCCGTCCAGAATATAACAGATATCATAATGCATGGTGTGTGTTTTTTTTTTTTTTTTTCTTACAAAGACCTACACCTTATCATAACAAATAACCTGAGAACAGATGAACGAAGAAGGAACATTTCCATGGAAATACATCTAAGGCTTTAAGCTTCATTTCGAGGCGACAGATAAAAATCACAAAATTAATTACATCTCTCACAAAAGCGAAGAGATGGTCATTAGTCGATGGTTAAGTGGTTGGTTGACAAACGAATCTTGTAACTTGTAAGCGATAAAATCTTCCCACCCAACCTCAAAGAAAAACAAAAACACAAGACACAAAAACCAACTCGTTTGTATTAGGGTGTGACTTAATTAAATTAATTAGTTAAATGGTTTTGGAAAGTGACTGTATCAAAATAATTTGGGTAATTCATAGGAATTTATTGAAGAATAAGCATAAAGGCGTTAAATTTGACGGAGCTGAAACATATGGTTTGTCAATTGCTTTGAACGAAAAGAAGTGTCTCCTACAGAACAAATCAAATGATCTGTAATATGTGCCCGAACGATTGTTAAGAATGACGAAAAGACATGAAACAATATTGGTCCAAGGTGATTTTAATCGAAAAGATATGAAGTGATGAAGTTAAAGACATCGCTGGAAAATTCGGCCAAGGTGAACGAAATGATAGAGGTGACAGACTCTTGCAATTCTACCAAGAATTCAAAACTAAGGTCACAAATTTAATTTTCACCCAAGAAGACTTTACACATGGAAATCGCCACAGGGCATTGGAAGAAACATAATGAGAAATCAAATTGATTATACCTTGATAACAAACGATATTATTCCTGGGTAAAGAAAAGTTTGATATACTTAGGTGCTGATGTACCATCAGACTACAACCTGCTGGCTTTGGATTTTCGTATTAAACTCCGAAAAGAAAAACCCAGCACAAAATTTATATTGCCAAACTTAACAACCCACAATAGTTAGAGATGAACTACGTAATCAAATTGACACCCATCTCGAGGATATAAACGTAGAAGACATGGAAAGTTAGTGGAACAAAGTAAAGGTTACCGTAAATACAGCAGCAAAAAAATACTCTGGGAAACCGATCATTAAGAAAAACAGAACAATGGATAACTGACGAAATTCGAAAACTTCGGAAAGAAGGGAGCAAACATAGAAATAGAGAAACAAAGAGATACGATCGCCAACCAATGCTGCAAAAAATGGTATCCTCAATAAAAAAATACCAAGAAATCGAGTTTCTACAGATTATTCACGATGATTTCAACCTTCATAAAAAGTGAACAGAATCCTCTGGAGTATACAGAAAGACGACGAATACAATTTTAATAAATGATAAAAATGAGTCTGTGTTTGATTTAGAGGGCAGAAAACAGACTTGGATGCAATATATAAAGAAGTTTTTCACCGATAATCAACGAACGACTTTCAAGAATTCTATGGAGAACACAATAACAGGAACTGCAATAACAATGGACGATGTTGAGTATGCTACAAAAACTTTTTAAGACAAAGGCCACGGGCCTACATGATATCTCCTCTGATATCTTAAAACTAATAGTAGCAAGCACAATGCATCACCTAGTCAAACTTTTTCATCAAATATATGACACGGGCCATTACCCACAAGACTGTCTCAAATCCACTTTCATGGCCAATCCGAAGAAAAATAATGCAAAGAAATGTAGTGAATTCAGATTAATAAGCCTTATGAGCCATGCTTTAAAAAATATGTCTCAACATTATTTACAGAAGGGTATATTGAAAATGTAAAGCTGCTATGGGAGAAACACAATTTGGTTTTGAAGAAGGCATGGGAAGCATTGTTTTATGTACAAGTCTTGGTACAAAATTGCAGAGACGCCCAGGAAGACGTATTCATGTGCTTTGTCGATTATGAAAAAGCGTTTGACACTGTGGATCATGATAAACTTATGGGAATTCTAAGATCTATTGAAATACCAGGAAAGGAAATGAGATGCATAAAAAACCTATATTGGAATCAGTCCGCACGAATTGACGTTAATGGAGAAGAGACTGGTGAAATCGGCATCTCCAAAAGAGTCAGGCAAGGATGCATACAATCTCCAGAATAATTAAACATATATTAAAAACAAAAAATATTCCAGGAAACTTTGGAAGAAGGGCTCACACCTTTAAATCAGGTGTGAGCTCTTTCTTACCTCGGCATAGTTGTTCATTAAAATCGACTTTTATGAACTTAGATTTCTTATCAGAAGATCGCTGTAAAGGGTTATATCATAATATAGGCCATCTTTGAACTTTAGGCTGCAGAGTGAATTCAACATACAGACGGGCGGATATGTCTAGATCATCTATAAATATGAATACTTTGTAGAGTTGACGACATGAAAGAGAGAGCAGAGACAACAAAGGACATGTTGAGGCTTTTGATGAAAACCCATTTTCCGCAAGATACGACGGGACTAACGGCGACACCGGAATCCTTGAGGAGCTTCAAACCATTTAAGTCACCCGGACCTGATGGAATATTTCCGGCAATACTACAGAAAGAGGCAGACTATCTGGCGCCTCATTTGGCCAACATTTTCACAGCGTGCTTAAGACTTGCATATACTCCGAAATCCTGGCAGAAGGCAAGGGTGGTGTTTATACCCAAGCCCGGCAAGACAAGTTATGCGACTCCAAAGGCCTACAGACCCATAAGCCTTACGTCCTTTCTACTGAAAACCATGGAACGTATTGTGGACACCATGATAAAGAGTATGACATCCAGCGAGCTGCTCAAATACAAACAGCATGCCTATGTCAAGGGAAGGTCGGTGGAGACTGCTCTGCATGGGGATGTGTATAAAATAGAAGAATCCAAAACGTACACCCTGATGGTATGCATTGACATCGAGGGGGCTTTTAACAATGTGCGGACCGACACTCTGATCCAATCCTTAGACCAGTACCGGGTGGACCCGGTCCTTAGAGACTGGATAAACCATATGCTAAAGAGCAGGTGGATAAATTGTGTGTCCCATGGCATAAATATAAAGGAGAAAGTGGCACAAGGCGCGACGCAGGGGGGCATTTTATCGCCACTCCTATTCGAGACCACCACAAATGACCTATTACAGATGCTGACTGAGGAGGGATTTGAACTCGGCTGCTACGCAGACGATGTTATAATACTTCTAAGGGGTAAGGATCTGAACGAGCTATACAGAAAGTCCGAACGAGTCTTGCATATGGCATATGACTGAGAAGATTGAAAATGCCTGTTCACGAGGAAGACGAAGGTGGGCCAATTTAACGCACCCCCGCACCATGGTATATTATGGAACACGGTCGGTAGGACGCGAAAATCCTATGGAGGGATCCAGATCGTAAGAAGGTGAGGCTATTACTGAAAGGAAGCAAGAAGGAGGTGGGTGTAGGTATTGGTATCATAACGGGACATATAGGACTACGAGCTCACTTATGTAAAATCGGTGCGGCAAGTGATGACACGTTGGAGTATGACATGTTGGAGTATGACATGTTGGAGTATTTCCTTCGTCATTGCCAGGCTTTCGCGTCTAACAGATACCGGTACTTAGGTGGAGACCCAATATCAGACATGAACCAACTTAGGGGAGTGGCATTAAAAACAATTAAGGATTTTGTAAGTAGCACGGAATTCCTAACTAAAAATTTTCTTTTTAGAGGTTACCTTATAATTTTTAGAGCGCACAACAAGCCGATTACTGACTTAGGTGTCCATAGTGTTATGGGGCGCCCTCTTTTCAACCTAACCTAGTCCACGAACCATTCCTCCACATACCCATGGTTCCTATATAAGAACCACGTCAAATACCTCTGCCATCAGGAGGGCCTTTAAAGCCGCCAACGCGGCCTTACAATGGTGGAGATTTATTTTTAGAAACCGGACCATAGTCAGGATTCAGAACTTCCACTATTGCGATAGTCTCGTCTTCCGATTCCGCCAGGTGTTAATCCTTACAATATTCGTGAGATCTTGTCATTATGAGCTTCCGTACGCATCCAACGGCAGGTGAGAAAGCAGTCTTCCTCCGGAAACCTGACATTTGCGGTATGGACGATTCCTCCTTAGATGCTTCACTAGCTGCTGTGGAAGTACTTTTTGAGTTCCGTCCTTCCCTGCTGGCGAACACCTTGAGCCCAGTCCAACCGGATGACCACCCCAAACAGGGCGTGTCAGTTTCCGCTTCGATGATTTGTCTCCTCTCCAGATTGTGGCAGCGGGATTTTCAGTCTCCTACAATCCGTAAGACTTTAGCGATGTGGTCGATGGTTCCTTAGGCAAGTGTTCAGTAACAACTGCTGAGTCATCTCCTGATTCCCCAACCCCTCCGCTTCTATAGACCATCAGTTTCAACTTCCTCAGTCTTCCAAGAATGGATTCAGGATTTGAGGGAATCCTTGGTATCAAAGCATACGCCATTGGTTGAGAATAAATATCTTCCATCTTGACTAAATCTAATGCTGCACCAGGCCAGATCTCCCGAATCTATTTAGCGAACAACGATACATTTCAATTGAGCGTTGATCCCTGCAGGCAATTAGTCTGTATCGGCTCCGACACCAATCTGAGGTATTATTCCTAGCTATGCAGCCCTGTTCTTCTCCCTTGTCGACAACTGCCCTCACCAAACTGTCCCTAGCGACATTAGCAAAGGTTCTTAGACCCATTTTGATATTGTTCGCCCTAGTCCCTAGGCATGGAATGCCCTCCAGGTGACCACAGCCTTTTGGCTGACTGCGGTGCAGTTTCCATATCTAGATTTGTAGTGTTTGAGGTAGCCTGTGCAGAGAATCCCCGAACCCAATTTAGGGAGTCTCTCTCCCTATTAGTGAGAGTCTTAGGATCGTTCGCATTAAGCCTCTCAATAAACCTGAGAGCAATGCGCCTTCTATTATTCCAACCTCTCAAAGAGCGTGTTGGTTTATCGGGAAAGGGCGATGGCCTAGGCAAACCATAGGCATGCGAAGATAGAATAGGTTCAGACTTGTCTTAAGACTCGAACCAGGTGACTTCGTCAAAAGCCCCTGCTGACCAGTCGTCTGTTGGCTAGTGGAGCCTGGAGCTGCCACTCCACCAGTCGAGGTTTCAGTAGAAGACAACATGCTATGACCAGATACCACCACCGCAGCTGTTGGGTCTTTGGAGTTCATTCTAAGCTAACTCCTGGGCTCTAGATCTGCCGCTCCACTGTAGCAGATCATCAACCGCTATCCCTGAGTGTCTCAAATTTTTCTTCCAAAAATAATGACCTATTACGAGTTACAGAAAAACTCTTGCAAAGCGAAATAACAAAACGTCCGCTCCTCTCAACGGTTCAAACAAGTCGACTAAGTCAAATATTGGGTTGCCCAAAAAGTAATTGCGGATTTTTCATATAGTCGGCGTTGACAAATTTTTTCACAGCTTGTGACTCTGTAATTGCATTCTTTCTTCTGTCAGTTATCAGCTGTAACTTTTAAAAATGCATTTGCTTTCTTTTCAAAATATCCGCAATTACTTTTTGGGCAACCCAATATCTTCTAAACTATCAGAGGTAATAGGGACACGTTATCATCATTCTTGCAGAGGTTTTTCAGCAAAGTTAAAAACATTTTTTCTTAGTTTTTACTCATCACCCCAACTTTCCCTTTCGTCATTGGACTGCATTATTCCTGCACCCACCCTAATATACATTCATATGTCTAAAAAATGCGTGCACATGCTATCAATTCGAATTCTATTTGGAAAAATTTATGCATTTTACAAAATTTATGATTGTGGAAGATCATGGTTTTTAGTTGATGTTACAACTTTTTACACATCAGTAGATGCATACAAGGTTTCTGTAATTTACATGTGTGTATAGGTGTATGGGTGTAGGTTGCAACTTGACCTGCATGTGGCTTTGAAATATTTCCCTATATAATATTTTAAAGGGTTTGACAGAAAAACCGGGTCTCTGACATCTTACTTTAATTTAAATGTGGTGCAGAGAACCTTCATCATTCAATGTGATTTGAAACAAAAAAACAAATAAAAAGACACACTAAAAACTGGGTTAGAATTTATCAGATTAATCTAATCTAAATTTTAATGAAGTTACAGGTTTTGTTTTTGAAATTGTGGCCTTATATGAAATGGTGTCATATTGGGCTGAAGACAATGGCATCGCCCATGCTAATGGTATTGAGTTACATTTAAAATATAAATCTCAGCTGGACATCTATGAAACCGCAACACAAGGTTTCGTTTTAAGACTGCAGTATTACACGTTGTAAATACGGTGACATTAAAAAAGTAATTCTTCAGCAAGTTTGTGAACTAGTTCATGAATATTGTAATTAAAGTATACACTAGGCCAAGTCTGCTTATTGGCATATGCATAAATAATGCTGAACCCTAAGCGGCGCAATCTTCTAAAAACTCAATATTTGGTTAATCTTGGGTTAAAATGTTATAAGTTGAGACAACGTCAAGTTCAGCCGATGATCGAATGACTGCATTTATCCTATCCTTTGATACTCCTGTGTTAAGGTAAAAAATTCCAAATTTTGCCCATGAACATTCCACTAAGGAACAGGGGCAAACTTCTCACCCATCAATGAGTGCGGTCCGATTTAAATTTTTCAAGCTCAATGATAAGGGGCCTCTTTTTTATAGTCGAGTCCGAACGGCATACAGCAGTGCGACACCTCTGTGGAGAGAAGTTTTTACATGGCATAGTACCTCACCAATGTTGCCAGCATTAGCAGGGGAAAACCACCGCTAAAATTTTTTTCTGATGTTCTCGCCAGAATTCAACCCTGGCGTTCAGCGTCATAGGCGGACATGCCAACCTCTGCAATACGGTGTGTTTAGGTAACACAGCCAATATTTTCATCGTTTTAACAAGCGGTTTTTATAACCTCCACCATAGGCTGGGGTTATACTAATTTCGTCATTCTGTTTGTAACTCCTCGAAATATTCGTCTTAGACCCCGTAAAGTATATATTCTTGATCGTCATGACGTGTTAAGTCGAACTACCCATGTCCGTCCGTCTGTCTGGTTGTCGAAAGCACGATAACTTTCGAAGAAGTAAAGTAAAGGAGTAAAAACTTCGAAATGAATTTTTAAAAAACTTGCTACGCTTAGAAGGTTCTAATTATGGCTCATCAAAGTCAACATTATTTTTGTCACTTTTAGATTTATTTTCCTTTTTTAAGGCTTAATTTAATTTATACCCACCACCAAAAGATGGGGGTATATTCATTTTGTCATTCCGCTTGCAACACATCGAAATATCAATTTCGGACCCTATAAAGTACAATATATATATTCTTGATCAGCGTAAAAATCTAAGACGATCTAGCCATGTCCGTCCGTCTTTCTCTTGAAATCACGCTACAGTCTTTGAAAATCGAGATATTGAGCTGAAACTTTGCACAGATTCTTTGTTTGTCCATAAGCAGGCCAAGTTCGAAGATGGGCTATATGGGACTTTATCTTGATATAGCCCCAAACATAGACCGATCCGCCGATTTAAAGTCTTAGGCCCATAAAAGCCACATTTATTATCTGATTTTGTCAAAATTTGGGACAGTGAGTTGTGATAGGGCCTTCGATATCCCTCTTCAATTTGGCCTATATCGGTCCAGATTTGGATATAACTGCCATATAGACCGATCTCTCGATTTAAGGTCTTAGGCCCATAAAAGGCGCACTTATTGTGCGATTTTGTCAATATTTGTGACAGAGAGTTGTGTTAGGGTCTTCGACATCTTTCTTGAATTTGGTTCAAATCGGTCCAGATTTGGATATAGCTGTCATTATACCGATCTCTCGAATTAAGGTCTTGTTCCCATAAAAGGACCATTTATTTTCCGATGTCGCCGAAATTTGGGACAGTGTGTTGAGTGACATTTTTCTTAAATTTGGCCTAGATCGGTCCAGATTTGCATATAGCTGTCATATAGACCGATCTCTTGATTTGTGGTTTTAGGCACATAAAAGGCGCATTTATTGCCCGATGTGATGTATTTATTGACCGATTGCGCCGAAATTTGGCCCTCTTCGATTTGGCCCAGATTGTTTCAGATTTGGATATAGCTGCCATATGGACCGATCTCTTGATTAAAAGTCTTATGGTGATTTCGATTCTGAAAAAAAAATGTTACACTAATGTTGCACTTATACGGGACAACATTTTGGGAATGCTGCCTTATCCCTCTCATAGTTTTACACTTTTTACATTTTCAATCGAACATGTTAATATGCCCGTATATTGTAATTTCAACCAAATAATGCTGTAAAATGTAGCAATGCATCTAATATGCCGTTAGCTAAATAAAACGCGATTACTTTTTCCTTTTTTTATGTATTTCTTTTTAATATTTTGCCAAACATTCTACAAATTGTTTTCTTCTTCTTCTTTTCAACCAAAATTTGCTTGAACGGTGGCATGCACATGAGATGATAGCAGCTGATTTAAAGTGCGGCATTCTCCATCCTAGCCTAGCCACGGTGTAGAAAATGCAGCGTTTTTTCACTTTCAGTGGGCAACGCCATTACAAACGAACATTTACCCGGTGGTGGGGTTACACTTTTTTGGAGAATCGAACACAAAATTTCGATCTCAGTGCAACATGTCGAAAAAATGCTGCACTTTTTTTCACAATCGAAATCACCATTAGTCCCAAAAAAATCACATTAACAGTCCGATTCCGCTGAAATTTGACACAGTCACTTATGTTAGGCTTTTCGACATCCGTGTCGTATATGGTTCAGATCGGTCTATATTTGGATAAATTGTTAATACATTTTTTAAAACACCTCTTTGACCCTTTTCTAAAATTCTCAATGGTAACCCCGAAGACAAGTCTTAGGAATACTGAAAGGGACAGCCCAAATGACAGACAAACATATTGTGTCGTTAACGCTGTTTTTTACGGTACTGTAAAGCACAAGCACAACAATTTTCCTGTACTGTAATCTCTTGGTTTTCCCCACTCTCTATAAATGTTCAGTAATTCACCATCTTTTTTGCTTTTTCAACATTAGAGAGATTGCATAGATAACAGAAGTTCACTTACTCACCTCATCGCCGAATGCTCAATTGTTTGTTAACATTTCACCATTGTAAATCTCAGAGAGCAACAAAATCTAATAAAAAAATAAACACAAACCATTATGTCAAGCCAATTTCAGTCGATTTGTAAACTTTTTCGCATTGTAGGTAGTTATTTTATAATTTAAAGCAACAGCATACAAAATTATCTACTAAAGTCATAGTTATGATTTTAAACAAAGTATTAATGACGATAGAATAACGCATTAATTAAACTGCACAGCAATTAGTTTCTCAATTAAAATTAAAAAAATATATAAAAATCACTTTTATACAATTTTTTTATTGAGAAATATTGTACATAAAAAATTTCGCCGATTTTACTAAAATTAGTTTAAAGAAAAAAAACAAAAAAAAAAATATTGCCGGCTGGGGGATTCGAACCTGGGTTTGCGAATCTATCAGTGGAATTTTTGGTGGTGCAATTTAAATTCCTTCTCGCACGCAAATGGAACTGCAGGGACAAAATTGACTTTAAAAGTTAGCTACTGAAGTAGATGATGGTGCCAACTGGTTACTGACTATACAAATGAGTGGGCTTTGAAATAGCGTGCACATGACACCATACTAACAGCTAAGCTATACAGTCAAATAGTGCGGTGCAGCAAAAATAATATGGAAATATCATCTATACAGGACAGGGCTGTCAGACGTGACAATTTTACATAATTTTTACGGTTTTTTGGAAAAAAATTTGACCTTTTGACGCTTGACGAGTTTTGCTTTAAATCCCTTTACGTTTTGAGAATCTTTTTTTACTTTGAAGGTTACATAATTTTTAAGATTATCAGGATTATAGATTATAAACCGATCTTGGGTCTTGACGTTTTGAGAACGCAATTCTCATCCAATTTGGCTGAAATTTTACACATATCATTTTGGTATGACTTCGAACAACTGAGTCAAGTATGGTCGAAAACAGTCCATATCCTGATATAGCTGCCATATAAACCGGTGGATCTAGACTTCTTGAGCTTCTAGAGGGTGCAATACTTTACCGCTTTGGCAGCAATGTTGCACATGTCGTTCTGGTATGACTTTAAAAAACTGTATCAAGTATGGTCTAAATCAGTCCATATCCTGATATAGCTGCCATACAAACCTATGTCCCGACTAGATTTCTTGAGCCTTTAGAGGGCGCTATTATAATCTTATTTGGCTGAAATTTTGCATATGTCGCTTTAGTACGACTCCTTAGACTTAGACTTTCTGAGCCTTTTGAGGGCGCAATTATTACTCGATTTGGCTAAAATTTCGCATGTGCTTTGCTTCGGGCGGTGGGGTTTTTGTTTTCTTTTTTCGGGCTCGCCCTGCTTTGTCTTGTTCGTTTTACTGCTGCTCTCGGGTTTTCCCCTGTCAATCTCTAATTTTACCCTTAAAAACAAATTTTAATAATTTTGGTATTGAAAATCATGATCTCATGTTTGGTAGACTTGCACGCAACCTCTAGTCTACCGACATCATTTTCTTTATGATGAAATAAACCAATAAGTACTGCTGCACAGTAATAAGTGCCTCAATTAATTAAATTAAAAAAAAAAGGTAAAAACTAGTCTAAAAAATTTTTTTCTGAATACGAAATTCTTTTTTTTTTATGCCGAATTTTCCAAAATAAGTTTAATGAAAAAAAAAAAAAAAATAAAATTATTTTTTTGGCCGATCGGGGGACTTGAACCTGTGTTTGCAAGTCGTGAATGGCATGGGAGTTTTGTGCTGTATATGGTAGTACGCTTAATTACCACAACTAAAGAATTTGTTAAAAGTCAACAAAATTTCAATCATTTTTTCTGTCAAGCCTCTTATAGAGACCTACTAACGTACTTCAACAAAGAACGTCTTCGATTCAATGCTAAATTCCTTGAGAATTTAAATTTTCACATAAAAATTTGGTAGTTGGTTTTTTCTACGAGTTATTTTTTTCTGTGTAGGGTGTACATTTATTCGTATTTTTGGATTATTCGATTTATCGTTTACTTAAAAATTCAGATTCAACGAATAATCGGACAAGATCGAAAGAGATTATCGATAACTAATTAAACAAAAAGGCATATTTTTTTGGATTTTAGCCCACAAATATTTCTCATATATGTATGTTGATTTGAATTGTAAATAGGGCAAATGGATCCGGATTATTCGATCGTCCTCTCTGAATTAAAGTTAAAAAATTTCATCCGAATCGAATGAAATTTTGCCCGAGTAGCTCCCAAATAATCTAAAAAATTAAGGCAATTACGCAGTTCATATATTTTGAAGCTTGTTTAACACCAAAACGATTAATCGATTAGCCGTTCTAAATTATTCGATTCCATTAGAATTGTTAGATTATTTGAAAGGCCTCAAATAATAGATTAATCGAATAACGATTAATCCAGTGTATACCCTACTATCAAGTTTATAAATAAAACACAGCTTATATTTCGTTGATCTTAATAAGAATAGCTATAGAGGTGGTTTTCCCAATGTCAGACAATGTTATGTTACCAATTCCACCCATTTCCCTGTTAATTATTAATTGTATGCTCATTTCACGCTTTCACACTTTCTCACCCTAAATTTTCAGTAATTCAACACAGTATTGCTTTTTTAACATAGTGGTGGGGATAGCAGAGAGAACCATTTTAACTCACCTCACTGCGGGCTGCCCAAATGTTTGTTTACATTTCACCACATAATCGTCAGGAACAAACATTTCACCAAATATAACAACACTGAAACAACACTTAAATGTCTTGTAAATTTCAATAGATTTTAAAGCTTTTTTGCATTGTAAAAACACTTGTTCCTCACAATTTTTCACTACTTTCTAATAGATATAACACCGAACTACTGATTTATAACCATTCAATATCAAAATAACACATCCTTCATATAAATAATTAACTTAGAACCTGGAGTAACTACCGAAACTACCGACTCGTGTAAAGAAAAAACAGAACTGAGGGAGAGTGCGAGATTTGGAAAACTAATTGCAAGGAATAGTGTTGCCATTTGAAAAAATAAATAATTCCCGAATAAAGTTTTTTTTTTTGGACAAACGAAATAAATGATTTGACTCTCAAACAAAGAGTACTCAAAACTTTGAACACCTTTTAGGGAAATAATTTGAGTACTTTATTTGTTGAAAGAGAGTGTGGAAGGGGGAGGGCATAATTTTAACGGTTTGTTAATGGACAAGCTCCACATGTTACCTCTTCTTTTATTATATAAAAGAGATACAGGCCTGTTGCAATAAACGCAATTGCAAGAATTGTGCGAATTCAATTTTAAATTCCCGTAATCGCAAAAATGTTCCTGTTTCAAATAGTTCATATTTCCCTCTGCGATTGAAGACAAATGCAACGGTCTAGGTTTTATAAAGGCGATTTTGCGGTACATATAACGGCCAAATTGAATGGATGAATGGATTTAAAAGAATTGGGCATCTATCGAAAGATATTTTTCCAGAGAAGCGATGCATATATATGAAAAGAAATTTTTCGAAAAGAAAAGCCACGAAAATGAGGAATTCATTTTCAATAAAAAAAGTAGAAGCATAAACACAACAAATTGTTGTTGGTTTTTTTTGAAAGCAATCGTTATGGGTGTGAATGCAAAGCCATAGGTAGGAGCTTAGTGGTGAGAGCTAGAGTTAGAGAAAGAGTATCGCCATTTAAGTGAGGGTGTTGTGGGGGTATGATGTGCGTGGCCCTATTTGGCATGTAGGTGAGCTTTGGCGTACGAGGCATTTGCATGTTTGTTGTTGTTTGTATATGTTTTGGTAGCCAGATATAACAAGAACAAACATTTTTTAACTACAGTACGGGCCATTGCAGTAGGTGGGTGTGTGAGCGTCACTTATTCTTTTGAAACATAGAAGTGAAAATTAATAAAAAGTTAGCTCTCATATAAACCGATCTCACGATTTGATTTCTTGAACCCCTGGAAGCCTCAATTTTTGTCCGATTTGCGGCTAAAATTTTACCCCTAGTGTTTTGGTATGACTCTCAAAACTGTGCGAAGTACGGTCCAAATCGGTCTACATTCTGATATAGCTCTCATATTAACCGTGCTCCCGATTGGACTTCTTGAGCCGCAATTTTCATCCTATTTGGTTGAAATTTTGCACATAGTCATCCGTAATACTTTCAACAACTGTGCGAAACTCCCATAAAAACCGATCTCCCGATTCGACTTTTTGAGACTTTACAAGCCGCGTTTTTATTCCAATTTGCCGATTTTTATCCAATTTGGCTGATATTTTGCATATAGTGTTTGTTATTACCACCGTAGCGCAGAGGTTAGCATGTCCGCCTATGACGCTGAACGCCTGGGTTCGAATCCTGGCGAGACCATCAGAAAAAATTTTCAATTGTGGTTTTCCCCTCCTAATGCTGGCAACATTTGTGAGGATGCTATGCCATGTAAAACTTCTCTCGAAAGAGGTGTCGCACTGCGGCACGCCGTTCGGACTCTGCTATAAAAAGGAGGCCCCTTATCATTGAGCTTAAAACTTATATCGGACTGCACTCATTGATGGGTGAGAAGTTTGCCCCTGTTCCTTAGTGGAATGTTCATGGGCAAAATTTGCATTTTTTGTTGTGTTATTACTTTCAACAACTATGCCAAGCACGGTCCAAATCGGCATTTTAGCAGAACGCATGGTGGTGGGTTTCCAAGATTCGGCCCGGCCGAACTTAGCACGATTTTACTTGTTTTTTGATACCCGGAGAAAGGCAGACTCCCCTTAACCTAGTTTTTAGAAACCAACCAGATCTCGATGACTGATATAATTTCTTGTGTGTGCCCTTATGGTGACCCAACCTTTGGGGTCAACTAATCTGGGGGATTATTGACCCCACACCAGAAATGGATATGTTTTCCGGCTGAGGCAATATAGGTGTAAAATTAATGTTATTTAAGAGTACAGTTCGTATATGATGTAAAATTTCGACCCCAAGTTTCGGGGAGAACCCCACCCCAAAAACTCGTCCTACTTGACATGATTACAGATTTGGGCAGTATGAATTTGATACGCATGCTCAGGCACAAGTGTGGGAAGATCGTAAGACCTCCAAAATAACCCACCAACTGGGCGTATTTACCGATTGGCTGCCCCAATCAATCAAATTAAGGGAAGTTAAGAGTAGTGAACGGATTTAAAACAAGTAAGAGCGTGCTAAGTTCGGCCGGGTCGAATCTTATATACCCTCCACCATGGTTCGCATTTGTCGAGTTCTATGCGCGGTCTCTCTTTTAAGGCAAACAAAGAATATTGAACAAGAACTGTTATACTATTGGAGCTATATCAAGCTATTGTGCGATTAAGACCATAAATGAATGCTGATTATTTTAGAAGTCATTGTGTAATATTTCAGTTCATTCGGATAAGAATTGCGCCTTGTTGGGGCTTAGAAAGCAAAATCGGGAGATCGCTTTATATGGGAGCTGTACCAAGCTATTAATCGATTTAGACCATATGAGACACGTATGTTGAATGAGAGAAGCCGTTGTACAAAATTTCTTCCAAATCGGATGAGAATTGCGCCCCCAGAGGCTCAAGAAGTCAAGATCCTAGATCGGTTCATATGGCAGCTATATCAGGTTATATACTGATTTGCGCCGTACTTAGCACAGTTGTTGGAAGTCACAAGAAAACTCCTCATGCAAAATTTCAGTCAAATCGGACGAGAATTGCTCCCTCTTTACTCCTTCGAATGTTAGCGTGCTTTCGACAGACACACAGACGGACGGACTAGATCAAAATAAAATGTCACGACGATCAAGAATATATGGGGTCTCAGATGAATATTTCGAGTAGTTACAAATAGAATGACGAAATTAGTATAACCCCATCCTATGGTGGAGGGTATAAAAAAGATAATACTTTAAGTGACTTGAGGCTCGCCCAGTTCATGTTTTACGAATGGGGCAATAAAGGTATCGGATAAAAGGTATGAAAGAAGAATAAAATAGATCTCTGCGGAACCTTTCCCAAAAAAAACCTAGACGGATATTTTTGTCTAATGATGCAAATTGTGTTTCAAATGATAAAAAAATTGAGAACACTGTCTGTGAGCCGTCGCATCTGCATTTTATGTGTAGGTCCCCTACATTCAAAAATTCCACGTATCGTACACATACACTCAATGAAATTTTCATTCAAAATACCAAAGATACTTGCTTAGAAAACAGTCTTTGTTTGCTGAAAAAGGGAAAGCAGACATTACTGTTGCTTCAGCAAACATAGTGCTGCTGTTTTAGCAAACATTTCCTATAAATTTAAATTTAAAATCTGCTGTTTTAAATAAAAAAAGCGCTAAAATATACAAAAAGATATTTCGAAATGAATTTTTTGTTTTTTGCTACTTATTTAATAATATAAATTTTCTTGTTATACCCTCCAGCATAGGATGGGCGTATACTAATTTCGTCATTCTGTTTATATGTCCACGAAATATTCGTCTAAGACCCCATAAAGTATATATATTATTGATCGACATGGCATTTTATGTCGATCTAGCCATGTCCGTCCGTCTGTCCGTCCGTCCGTCCGTCTGTCTGTCGAAAGCACGCAAACTTTCGAAGGAGTAAAGGTAGCCGCTTGAAATTTTTCAAGAATACTTCTCATTAGTGTAGGTCAGATGGGATTGTAAATGGGCCATTTCGGTCCATGTTTTGATATAGCTGCCATATAAATCGATATGGGGTCTTGACTTCTTGAGCCTCTAGAGGGCGCAATTCTTATCCGATTTGGCTGAAATTTGGCATGACTTGTTTTGTTGCGGCTTCCAACAACTGTACTAAGAATGGTTCAAATCGGTATATAACTTGTTATGTCTTCCAACAACTGTACTACGTATGGTTAAAATCGGTCCATAACCTGATATAGCTGTCATTAAACCGATCTGGGATCTTGACTTCTTGAGCCTCTAGAGGACGCAATTATTATCCGATTTGGCGGAAATTTTGTACAACGGTTTCTCTCATGACCAACATACGTGCCAAATATGGTTTGAATCGTCCTATAGCCTGAAACAGCATAACAGAGATACCGGAAAAGAACTCGAGCCTCTAGAGGGCGCAATTCCTATCCGATTTGGCTGAAATTTAACACGACGTGTTTTTATATGACTTCCAACAACTGTACTAAGTATGGTTAAAATCGGTCCATAACCTCTAGCCTCTAGAGGGCGCAATTATTATCCGATTTGGCGGAAATTTCGTACAACGGTTTCTCCCATGACCAACATACGTGTCAAATATGGTCTGAATCGGCCTATAGCCTGAAACAGCACAACAGAGATACCGGGAAAAGAACTCGACAAATTTGATCCATGGTGGAAGGTATATAAGATTCGGCCCAACCGAACTTAGCACGCTTTTACTTGTTACTCTTTGAAATTGGCTATCACCATAGTATACCACTAAATTTGAAGTCAATATGCGATGTGTGGTACTTTTTCAAAAACATTTTTATGCCCTACGAGGTACAGGGTATTAGAACTTAGTACATTGATAAGTATACCGATCACCTTTAGCTATGATTCGATTTAGCTATGTTCGTCTGTTTGTCCGTCTGTCCATGTTTATTTGTGTACAAAGTACGGATCGCAGTTTTCATTCGATCGTCTTAAAATTTGGTACAGGCATGTTTTTCGACCTAGAGACGAAGCCTATTGAAATTAGAAAAAATCGGTTCAGGTTTGGATATAGCTCCCATATATATGTTCGTCCGATTTTGAGAAATATTGCAATAAAATGCTCATTTGTTAACCGATTCTCCTGAAATTTGGCAAAAAGAATTTTCTTATGAGGCTCGACCTTACTGGTGAATTTCAAAGAAATCGGTTCAGATCTAGACCTAGCTCTCATTTGTATATATATATCACCCGATTTTCACTCCTATAGCCACTGCAAGCTCATTTACTGACCAATCTTGTCAAAACTTTGTACAACGCTTTTCCTTTGTACAACGCTTTCCATCACAATATCTGAGAATTTTGTTGGAAATCGGTTCCGATTTAGATATAGCTCACATATATATGTTCGTCAGATTTTTGGGTAATTTGCAATAATTTTGTCATTTGTCAACCGTAGTTATTATGGGTTGCCCAAAAAGTAAATGCGGATTTTTCATATAGTCGGCGTTGACAAATTTTTCAACGGCTTGTGACTCTGTAAATGCATTCGTTCTTCTGTCAGTTATCAGCTGTTAATTTTAGCTTGCTTTAGAAAAAAAGTGTAAAAAAAGGATATTTGATTAAAGTTCATTGTAAGTTTTATTAAAAATGAATTTACTTTCTTTTAAAAAATCCGCAATAACTTTTTGGGCAACCCAATACAAATTGAACATATTTGCTCGAAATTTGATGCGGATTGTTTAATAATCCATCTGCAAACATCCGCCGTTCATCAAAGTTGGTTCAGAATTGGATATAGCTTTCCCATTGTACTTATAGGGTAGGTGTAGGGTATTACACAGGCGGCACCGCCCGACTTTTGCCCTTCCTTACTGGTTTAACCTCAGCTAAGGAGGGTGCTATTAACTATTTCTTAACTTTATTGCTATGTAGAGCATTAAAATTGAATTTTAAATTTGGGCTATCATAACAAAGATATCAGAACCCACAGGTTGCCTTGCAGATCATTATATTTTATTTATTAATAAAAACATCTGCGTTTCACATAAATTCGGCGGCATACAAACATGGTGCAGGCGATGCATTTTCCAACTCGTTTGTCTTCTTTTTTATGTTGTTTTCCAATAAAAACATGTAAATTTTTACATAAATTAAGGTATTTAATCTTGGTGTATTTTGAATCTTGGTTTAAATGAGTCTTGACATTTGTGGCGTTAACAGGTATGTCCAAACGAGTCTGTTTCTAATATTACCGAAATGCTTTACAGATGCTAGGTAGCTAAAATGTTTTAAGCAATCTGCATACAACTTTCTTGTGCATGAAGCCTAAAGAAGGGCATAAAAAAACTATAAAATCATCATGACCCTTCATTAAATGTCCATTTCTCGTTGTACTTTCTCTAAGTTAAAAATCAGCGGATTCATTTATCTTCCTCCTTTTGGTGGTTTTCGAATAATTTTAACGTTGTGCTTAAAAAATGAGCTGTCTTTTTGTAAGTTGTGTGCTTAATGTGTCAATGAGAACAGTGATTGAAATAAAAGTTGAGAAAGTGATCCAAAAAGTTAGCTGGGCAACATTAGTGGGTATTAATGAGGATTATTCACTTGCAGTCAGGGAGTAAATTGTGTAAACCATTGACTATTTAAAAGTTTCAAGTGTTGATTAAAAAACTAAATTATACTAATTTTTCAAAATTAAACTGAAAAAAAAAAACAAGTAAAATAACGAACAAGTAAAAGCGTGCTTAGTTCGGCCGTGGCGAATCTTATATACCCTCCACCATGGATCGCATTTGTTGAGTTCCTTTCCCGGCATCTCTTCTTAGGTAAAATAGGTAAAACAAGTAAAAAGGCGTTAAGTTCGGCCGGGCCGAACTTTGGATACCCACCACCTCGGGTATATATGTGAACAAACTTTCGTCAAAATCCAGTGAAAAATGCATACCTTATGCCCCATAGCAGCTATATAGACATATCAAGCGATTTAGACCAAATGCTTATAAGTACAAATCATTGTTCAACCGAGAGATCGGTCTATATGGAAGCTATATCCAAATCTGGTTCGATCTGAGCCAAATTGAAGACCAACATCGAAGAGCCCAACACACCTCACTGTCCCAAATTTCGGTGACATCGGACAATAAATGCGCTTTTTATGGGCCCAAAACCTTAAATCGAGAGATCGGTCTATATGGCAGCTATATCCAAATCTGGACCGATTTGGGCCAAAATGATGAAAGATGTCGAAGGGCTCAACACAACTCACTGTCCTAAATTTCAGCAAAATCGAATAATAAATGTGGCTTTTATGGGCTTAAGACCTTAAATCGGAGGATCGGTCTATATGGCAGCTATATCCAAATTTGGACCGATCTGTGCCAAATTGACGGAGGATGTCGAAGGGCCCAACGTGACTCACTGTCCCATATTTCAGCAAAATCGGATAATAAATGTGGCTTTTATGGGCCTAAGACCCTAAATCGGAGGATCGGACTATATGGCAGCTATATCCAAATTTGAACCGATCTGGGCCAAATTGACGAAGGAGTCTAACACAACTCACTAACACAACTCACTGTCCCAAATTTCAGCAAAATCGGATAATAAATGAGGCTATTATGGGCCTAAGACCCTAAATCGGCGGATCGGTCTATATAGGGGGGTTATATCAAGATATAGTCCGATATAGCCCATCTTCGAGCTTAAGATGGGCTATAAAGGGACAAAAAAAGAGTCTGTGCAAAATTTCAGCTCAATATCTCTATTTTTAAAGACTGTAGCGTGATTTTAACAGACAGACGGACAGACGGACGGACATGTCTAAATCGTCTTAGATTTTTACGCTGATCAAGAATATATATACTTTATAGGGTCGGAAATGGATATTTCGATGTGTTGCAAACGGAATGACAAAATGAATATACCCCCATCCTTCGGTGATGGGTAAAAAAAGGGTTAAAGGAAAAGATGTGCTCTGCTATTAGAGCGAAATTAAGATATGGTCCGGCTCGGACTACAATTAAATTATATTTTGGAGACCTGTGTAAAATGTCAGCCAATTCGAACAAGAAGTAAAATAGAGAGATCGATTTCTACGAGAGCTGTATCAGGCTATAGACCGATTCAGACCATACTAATCATGTATGTTGATGGTTATGAGAGGATCCGTCGTACAAAATTTCAGGCAAATCGGATAAGAATTGCGGCCTCTTGAGGCTCACAGACCGTTTCAGACCATACTAAATACGTATGTTGATGGTTATGAGAGGATCCGTCGAACAAAATTTCAGGCAAATCGGATAAGAATTTCGGCCCATACTAAACACGTATGTTGATGGTTATGAGAGGATCCGTAGTACAAAATTTCAGGCAAATCGGATAAGAATTGCGGCCTCAACAGGCTCACAAAGTCAAGACCCAAGATCGGTTTATATGGCAGCTATATCAGGTTGTGGACTGATATGAACCATACTCGGCACAGTAGTTGAATATCATAACAAATCACGTCGTGCAAAATTTCATTTCAATCGGATAAGAATTGCGGCCTCTAGAGGCTCAAGAAGTCAAAACCCAAGATCGGTTTATATTGCAGCTATATCAGGTTATGGACTTATTTAAACCATACATGTCACAGTTGTTGGATATCATAACAAAACACATCGTGCAAAATTTCATTTCAATCGGATAAGAATTGCGCCCTTTAGAGGCTCAAGAAGTCAAGACACAAGAGCGGTTTATAAGGCAGCTATATCAGGTTATGGACCGATTTGATCCATTCTTAATATAGCTGTTGGAAGTCATACCAAAACACGTCATGCAATATTTCAGCCAAATCGGATAGGAATTGCTCCCTGTAGAGGCTCAAGAAGTCAAGACACCAGATCGGTTTATATGGTAGCTATATCAGAAATTGCATGTGGTGTTTTGGTATGAATTTCAACTACTGTGCTAAGAATAGTTCAAAGCGGTCCATAACCTGATATAGCTGCCATAAAAACCGATCTGGGGTCTTGACTTCTTCAGCCTCTACAGGGAGCAATTCATATCCGATTTGGCTGAAATATTGCATGACGTGTTTTGTTATGATCAACCGATTAATGGAGCCTGGAGACTTAAAGGAGTCGAAACTTCTTATCGCCCAAAGGATTTTCGGCTTAGACACAGTTTCCTCAAAATCTCCGAGAATTTCACGGGATGTGTATCAAGGAGTTGTTCTAGTGTTTCCTCACTTGTCCATACATTTTCTGACTTCTGAATATAGCCCACAGTAATTTTCAGTTCTATGGTCACTGCTAGCGCATTTTTTTGACCAATCTTCCCAAAACTTTGTACAACGCTTTCCTTGACGACTACCACAATATCTGAGAAGTTTGCTCGAAATCGGTTCAGATTTAGATATAGCTCCCATATATATGTTTGTCCGATTCTCAGTAATAATGCAATAAAATGGTCATTTGTTAACCGAATCTCTTGAAATTTTGTTAGAGGGATTTTCTCTTGACTCTCGACGTTCTTGGTGATGTTCACAGAAATCGGTTCAGATTAATACATAGCTGCCATATACATATATCGCCAGATTTCCACTCCTAGAGCCACTGCAAGCGCATTTATTGAGCAATCTTCCTAAATTTTTATACAATGATTTCCTCAACGACTACCACAATACATGAGAAGTTTGCTCGTAATCGGTTTAGATTTAGATATAGCTCCCATATGTATGTTCGTCCGATTTTGAAAAGAAAAACGCAATAAAGTGCTCATTTGTTAACCGATTCTCTCGAAATTTAGCAGACAGGATTTCGTTATGACTTTCGACATTACTCTCGAATATCATAGAAATCGGTCAAGATTTAGATATAGCTGGCATATTGGGTTGCCCAAAAAAGTAATTGCGGATTTTTTAAAAGAAAGTAAATGCATTTTTAATAAAACTTGGAATGAACTTTAATCAAATATACTTTTTTTACACTTTTTTCTAAAGCAAGCTAAAAGTAACAGCTGATAACTGACAGAAGAAAGAATGCAATTACAGAGCCACAAGGTGTGAAAAAATTTGTCAACGCCGACTATATGAAAAATCCGCAATTACTTTTTGGGCAACCCAATATATGTATGTCGCTCGATTGTCACTCCTAGAGCCACTGCATTTTGTACAACGCTTTCCTCGACGACTGCCACAATGTCTGAGTTTGCTCGAAATCGGTTCAGATTTACATATAGCTCCCATACATATGGCATTTGTCAACCGTAGTTATGACATATGGAACATATTTGCTTCAAATTTGATAAGAATTATTTAATAACCCATCTGAAAACATCCGCCGAGGTCCATCAAAATTGGTTCAGATTAGATATAGCTCCCACTTTGCACCTATGGGGTAGGTGTAGGGTATTATACAGTCTGCACCGCCCGACTTTTGCCCTTCCTTACTGGTTTTTATTTAAATTTACAATCATTCATATTGGCTTTGTGTATTACAAATTTGAATCAAAAATACAAATACATATTGTATTAATTTTTAAGATTACTATTTCGATTGTATTTTTTTTTTCAGCTACTATGTTTAGTTGGTTTAACTTTAGCTGATCAATTGGGTTACAATTATCAATCGTCTGGACAAGCTTATCCCGAACTCCCCATCCACCCAGGTCAAGATAGTTCCACAGTTTCAGAACACATTTTAGACATTCCTCTACCACAGCCAGCACAGCAACTAACTACCCCACCTGTACCCACATTGGTCACCAAAGAATTCTACACATTTTCTGCTCCCGAAGATACTTTCAACAATGATGCAAAAAATGAGCAAATACTTTCGACGGTGAAAAAACAAATGCACATTATTTTCATAAAAACTCCCGAGAACAAACATTTGGAGAAGGCTGCCCTAAATCTCTTCGAGCAATCAGGTGAAGAGCATACTGCCATTTATATATTTACCAAGCAAACTGACATCGGCAGTCTGGCCCAACAACTGCAGATGGGCATGTTGGAAAGTCAAAGTAGGCCAGAGGTACGTTTTGTTAAATATCGTACACAGCAGGATGCGGCCAATGCCCAGAGGAATATACAACAACAGTACAGCATGTTGCCGGGCAATTCACATTCCATAAATGGAGGTCAAGCAAACATTTTGGAATTTAGCCCCTTGGCTGCTTCACCAACGGCTTCGGTTGTTAACAGGCGACAACATCAACAGCAGCAGCAGCAGCTGGACCAGCCTCCTAAAGTCGCCTAGTCGATAAAGGATTATTTACCCCCAACTTGGCGTCGTCGTTTTCGACTTTTGCAGAAAAAAAGTTGCCAAACAAAGGTGTAACGGCTCCGTGTATGTCTTCTAGTCCTTGTATTTCATTGTTAATTAGGATGTATGTGTGTGTATGTGAGTGCTTGTGAAAGGTAAACTTGGGCTTTGTATGCCGCACGGAGCTTAACATTTCGCACACATGTCCTCCTTGGTGTTTTATACATCTCTCAGTCTGTCTGTCGGTAAATAAATTATTTATTAGCAAATGTTACAAAGTATTCTGTTCCAAATCCTTTTAACACAAATTTTACCAATTAAGCCACAATCATGTCACGCATATCCAGCCGCATCGTCAACGACAGCAACAAAATACAAAGTTTTGGTTACCTTCATCAAAAGGTAAATGTGGCTCTTGGTAAACAGAAGAAAACAACAACGAAACAGTAACAAATTTCAATAAATTTCGTTTTATTTTCCAAGGTAAATAAGGAGATGCTAATGCTCTACTGCACAATTATTTTAAAAGAATTATAAAAGAATATTCGGTATCCATTCCAACTATATTTTCATAAGAAATGTAAATGTTTTACATAGAATAGGTTAGGTTGAAAAGAGGGTACAGATATTAATCCGCCCATGCCAGTATGGTCTTACACTAGTAATGGGCTTGTTGTGCGCTCTAAAAACTATAAAGTAACCTCTAAAAAGAAAATTTTAAGTTAGGAATTCCGTGCTACTTACAAAATCCTTTATTGTTTTCCATGCCACGCCCCTAAGTTGGTTCATGTCTGATATTGTGTCTCCACCTAAGTACTGGTATGTGTTGGACGCGAAAGCCGGGCAATAACAAAGGAAATGCTCCAACGTCTCATCATCTTCCCTGCATGCCCTACACATGCTATCACTTGCCGCACCGATTTTACATAAGTGAGCTCTTAGTCCTATGTGTCCTGTTATGACACTTATAGCTATACTGACCTCCTTCTTGCTTCCTTTTAGTAAAGGCCTCGTCTTCTCACTATCTGGATCCCCCCCATAGGATTTTCGCCGTCCTACCGACCGTTTCGTTGTTCCGCAATGTTGCATGCGCATTCGTCGCCCACTCCCTTAACTCGAACTGCGTCTACCCGAAAGGCTTCGGGTTAACCAAGTTTATTGACGGCAGTCCTCTGGCCTTCACCGCCAAATCGTCTGCCCTTTAATTTCCCCTTACTCCGTTATGGCCCGGCACCCAAACGATGCGGATTTTGCCATCTTCTGAAAAGGCGTTAATTTCCTTCCTACACTGCAAGACTGTTCGTGACCTTACCGTCCTGGTAAGGTAACGAACCTTAAGGCAATTTTACTGTCGGTAAAGATGTTCAGACTCGACGTCCTCGAGTTAGCAACACACCACTTCACGCATTCTGTGATCGCCCGGATCTCCGCCTAGATCTCAAACCAAGTTTATTGAGCTGCTCCCATCCTCAATCTATTCTCTCATCACCTTAAGTCTCATAGCCGTAGTGGCTGCCTCACACTTAATCTGTATGACAATGGGTTGGATATGTAGAATAGTCTCCAGTGCCCTA
Source organism: Stomoxys calcitrans (assembly GCF_963082655.1). Taxonomy (NCBI): domain Eukaryota; kingdom Metazoa; phylum Arthropoda; class Insecta; order Diptera; family Muscidae; genus Stomoxys; species Stomoxys calcitrans. Next base: position 107,203,740 of record NC_081553.1, read on the forward strand.
GTGGGCGTAGTCCTCATCGCTCCGCCTATGCCAAGACAACATGTTCTCTGAAGCTGTTGAATGGTCCTTATGTTGCACTTTTTCTCCATAGCAGTCCACCAAACTACTGAGGCATAAGAAAGTATTGGTCTAATCACGCTCCTGTAGAGCCAGTGGACTATCCTCGGACTGCGCCGATGGCAGCAGTGCATCGCACTCGAGTTCAAGGTTCATTTCAGGTATCCGATCAGAAACCTCACCACTTCCTTCCAGGTTTCCTATCGCCGCCTCGATTATACCGCGATGGTATGAGCTGCTCCTATCCTCAATCCATTCTCCCATCGCCTTAAGTCTCATAGCCGTAGTGGCTGCCTCACACTTAATCTGTATGTCAACGGGTCGGATATATATATAATAGTCTCCAATGCCCTAGTGGGCGTAGTCCTCATCGCTCCGCCTATGCCAAGACAAAATTTTCTCTGAATCTGTTGTATGGTCCTTATGTTGCACTTTTTCTCCATAGCAGTCCACCAAACTACTGAGGCGTAAGCAAGTATTGGTCTAATCACGCTCCTGTAGAGCCAGTGGACTATCCTCGGATTCAGGCCGCATTTCGAGCCTACGGCCCATCTACATAGTGCCCAACATCTGTGAGCCTTCTCAGTACGCTCCGGAATGTGACACTTCCATTCACTCAGTTTCCTGTCCAAGATCACACCTAACTATTTGACCTTGTCAGATATTGAAATTGTCTTATTGTGGAAAAGTGGTGCGTTAAATTGGCCCATCTTTGTCTTCCTCGTGAACAGGCATATTTCAGTCTTCTCTGGGTTAACATTGAGACCTCTGGGTCTAGCCCAGTTATATGCCATATGCAAGACCCTTTCGGCCCTTCTGCATAGCTCGTCCGGATCCTTACCTCTTAGAAGTAACATCGTCTGCGTAGCAGACGGGTTCAAATCCCTCCTCAGTCAGCATCCGTAATAGGTCATTTATGGTGGTCACCCATAGGAGTGGCGATAAAATACCCCCCTGTGGCGTGCCCTGTGCCACTTTCTCCCTTATATTTATGCCATTAGACACCCAATTTATCCACCTGTTCCTTAGCATATGCTTTATCCAGTCTCTAAGGACCGGGTCCACCAGGTACTGATCTAAGGATTGGATTAGTGTCGCTCCGCACATTGTTAAAAGCCCCCTCGATGTCAATGCTTACCGCCAGTGTGTACGTTTTGTCATCGAACTATTCTGCTATTTTATGCACAACCTCGTGCAGGACAGTCTCTACCGACCTTCCCTTGACATAGGCAAGCTGTTTGTATTTGAACAGTTCGCTAGATGTCATACTCTTTATCATGGTGTCCATAATACGTTCCATGGTTTTGAGTACAAAAGGACGTAAGGCTTGTGGGTCTGTAGGCCTTTGGTGTCGCCTAATTTGACTTGCCGGGCTTGGGTATAAAAACCACCCTGGCCTCCAGCCAGGCTTTCGGAGTATATAAAAGTCCTAGGCACGCTGTGAAAATTTTGGCCAGGCGAGGCGCCAGATAGTCTGCCTCTTTCTTTGGTAACGCCGGAAATAGTCCATCAGGTCCGGGAGACTTAAATGGTTTGATGCTCTTCAAGGATTCCTTGACCATATATTCCGTTATTATGAACTTTTGATCAACGTCATTATCCCAAGATTCCGGTGTCTCCGTGAGTCCTTTCGTATCCTGTGGAAAATGAGTTTTCATCAAAAGCCTCTACATGTCCTCCGTTGTCTCTGCTCTCACTCCCATATCGTCTCCCATATCTCACTCCGTTGTCTCTTTTCCCACTCCCATATCGTCTACTAAAGTTTCAGTTTGGACATGGGTTTTTGAGAGAAACTTTTTTATCTTGGCGGCTTCATTAAAGCTATCGACCTGTTCGCAGAAAAGCTTTCAGGAGGCACTTTTGCCGCTCTGGTAATCTTATTGTATTCTTTGAGCCGTGTGTAATACACATCCCAATAAACTTCCACTTTTTTACGACGTGCTCTACATAGACTAAGAAAAATAAAAAAAAAACTATAGTAAAAACAATTATGGTTGATCTTCAATACCCTACACGCTTAATGGATTAAGCACCCATTTGTCTAGTCACAATTCCAATCCAGAGACATGTAGTGTTGCATTAGATTCAGTACATCGGGTGGTGTCGGTCTCAAAAGGGCTGTAATGCATAAGCAATCCTCCTTTGTATGCGCTAGAGAATGGAACATTTGATGGATTCTTTGAGTACCGTCCACCAGACCACAACACCATACTGTAATCCCTGGATAACTATGATGACCGCACACTTTGGAAATCATTATCATGGCAAGCTCGGCTGTGAGCTACCGGTCGCGACTACGGGTTGTGAATTGAGGAACGCATCGTAAGTATGCGAAATAGCAGCAACTGCAGTCAAAGACAATCTATGTTTCGAGTGGAGATTATCAATGAGAGCCCCTTCTCGGTTCCTGGGGGTAATGTTCCTCTTTAGGGTAATGTTCTCATTAGGGGAGGGATGGCGCCTCAGAAATTTCGAATCAAATATGGATGTCATATTTGAGTCCAAATTCCTTTAACTTGATGCCCGTATTGCTATGGCTGGTAAATATGAACCGTTTGGAGGGTGTTTTGGGCTGGGACCACCGGCACTTTGCACTGAAAATAGATAGCAAATTCGTTCTTTATTCACAAAGGAAATGAAATTCAGTTTAGGGGGTGCTTTAGGGCTTACCCCAAAACACTTGGCTTCAAAATTGGATATCAAATTCGCTTTCTACTCCCAAACACCTTTCATTTGAGTCCCATTTTGTCATAATGTGTCAAGTAATCCATTTGACGGATCTTTAGGAGGAAAAGCGCCACCTAGAATTGAACGCAAATTTTGGACTTGGACCGCTGGGCACTTGAACCCAATTTTAATATCATATTCGTTTTATGGTCTCCAATACCTTTTATTTGATACCCTTATTGTGCACATCGCACCACTTTCGGATATGGGTGGCTTTTTGGAGAAATGAGGAGGGTCCACCTTTAAGAAAATATGTTCAGCCAATTATTATATAGTCATAATGGGTGTAATTGCGTTTTTGAGGGGTGGCGTGACCCCCTATACTTCGATTTGATTTTGTATGCCAGATTTGAAATCTACTCCCGAAAACCTTTTAATTGAGCCTTATATTGAAATAAACGTCCAATATGTCTTTTTGGGGTTGGCGCGGCCCGATGGGTACTTAGACTCAAATTTTAATGCCATATTCATATTCTTCTCTCCAATACCTTTCACTTGATATCTATATTGTCCCGATCGGTCCACTTTTGAGTTTGTGTTGTGTTTTTGGCATAAGGGGGAGGGTCCGTCCCCCTTCCGAAACCGAAAAATTAAAAAGCCATTGTTTTCTTTCAGACCAACCTACACAATATGCGAAAATTTCGAGAAAATCAGTTCTGCCGTTTTTCAGTCTATACGCAACAAACAAACCGAGTCCCAAATATCCGTGATTGACTAATGTGCCCATTTTGGGCGTTTTTGTGTGGGCGGGGTGACCCTCTATACTTCGATATAAATTCGTATGCCAGATTCGTTATATACTCCCGAATACTTTTCATTTGATACCCATATTGTCTTTATCGGTCCACTTTTGATTTTGGGTGGTGTTTTTTTAGGGTAACGGTGGAAGGTCCGCCCCCTTCCGTTATTAACTAATTACAAAGCCTATTCCTCCTTCCTGACCATATTCGTAATCCACTCCCGAATACCTTTCATTTGAGTCCCACATTGTCATGATCGTCAAATAAACCTATTTTCAGGTGTTTTGGGGCTGGGGCGGTCTCCCAGGTACTTGGAACCAACTTTTATTATGATATTCGTATTCTACTCTTCAATACCTTTCATTTGAATCCCATATTGTCCCGATCGGTCCTCTTTTGTTTTTGGGTAGTACTTTTGGGGTAAGGGGTAGGGTCCGCCCCGCTCTCGACATCAAAAAATTATATAGCTTATATTTCCTTCCAGACAAACCTACACAATCTGTTCAAGGTAATCGGTTCAGCCTTTTTTGAGTCTATACGAAATAAACAAACAAAAAAACAAATGGAATTTTAAAAATAAGATTAACAGTAGTAGTGGTATACGATGACAGCAATAAGTCCTTATTTATGCCGAGTCCGAAATTAGTGGCATTTAGCAAAACCGCTTAGAGGCGAGTTTTACATGGCTGGATATCATACAAATGTCCCAAGCATTGTTTAGCGTATAACCACCGCTGAAAATTCTCCAGATTTGAACGTCGTCTAAGGCCAAATCTGGCGTTTAAAGACTAAACCCGGGGTCTTAAGCTAGGTTAAGAAATCAAATCGTAGCAAAAGTAGATCTATAAGCATAAGGGAGGCATTTTATCGCCACTCCCATGGGTGACCACCATAAATGACCTATTACGGATGCTGACTAAGGAGGGATTTGAACACGTCTGCTACGCAGACTATGTTATAATACTTCTAAGGGGTAAGGATCCGAACGAGCTATGCAGAAGGGCCGAAAGGGTCTTGCATATGGTATATGCCTGGGCTAGACCCAGAGGTCTCAATGTTAACCCAGAGAAGACTGAAATATGCCTGTTTACGAGGAAGACGAAGGTGAGCGAATTTAACGCACCACGTTTCCTCAATAAAACAATTTCGATATCTGACAAGGTCAAATGCTTAGGAGTGATCTTGTGCAGGAAACTAAACTGAAAAGGCTGCCAGATGTTGGACACTATGTAGACGGGCCGTTTGCTCGAAATGGGGCCTGAATCCGAGGCTCTTCAGGAACGTGATTAGACCAATACTTACTTACTCCTCAGTAGACCGACAAAGATTCTTGGATAAATTTGCCTTAAATGTTTTATGCCAACGTTAAACATATCAAAATACGACGATTATGTTGGCTAGGATTCTTGTTCCAATGAAATCTTGTCCAAGAAGACATTTGAAAATAAATCTGATGGTACACTCAGAAGGCGAATACCAAATGTCGGGTGAATTGGTTGTTCTCTAAGGTGTTTGTTATGCCCTTAGATGTAAACCCATGGAGGCATTAGGCGGCTTCAAATCCGCACCCCTTTGTCCATCTTATCTTATCAGTGGCTCAACTCTCATCTAACTCAAGAAGCTCTATTTATTAACTCTCCTCAATATTAAAACTACTCGTAAACCCATTCCAATATATCCTCTTTTTTGGAAGGTGTCTCTGTGTATTTGTTGGTTTTGGCTTTTTTTGCCACCTAGTTATTGTACTTTATGACGACTTTCAAAAGCGTCGAAACAAATGATGTGTCATTTAGAAATGAAATGAATAACTGTTTGCATGGCTGCAAAAAAAAATCCTTTCAGAAAAAAGTGTCGCGAAATAGTTTGACTTTAGTCTTACCAAAGTTTTTGCGTGACATTGTACGACTTCAGCAAAAACTTCAACTTAAAACTTTGCATGGATTGTGACAACTTTTTTGATTGTATGTTCATTGTCAGGGAAAGGTTAAACCCTTGATTTGTGAATTACAGCTATGCTTAATAAAGACATATTAGAATGCACAAGTTTTTGAACAACATAATTAAGACCTAACACAGCATAAATGGAAAACAAGTAGAAGCGTGCTACGTTCGACCGGCCATCATGGATCGCATTTTTCAAGTTCTTTGACTGTTATCTCTTTATAACCAAATATTGAATAATGGATAAAAATTTCTATATTAGGTTGTAGACCAATTCGAGGCATACTTGGTTTGGATGTTGGAATAGTTGTTGTGCAAAATTTCATCCAATCAGATAAGAATCGCCCCTTATAGGGGCTAAAGAAATAAAATCGGGATATCGGTTTATATGAGAGCTATATCTGGGTATGGACCTATTCATACCATATTTAGCAGGTATATTGAAGGTCGGCTCATAGGAGAAGTCTCTGTGCAAAATTTCTGCCAAATCGGAAGAGAACTGCGACATTCAGGGTTTCTAAAGAAGCTCTATCAGGTTTTAGACCGATTCAAGCCATATTCGGTGCGTATGCTGGAGGTTTAGGAAGTTTCTGTGCAAAATTTCCGCTAAATCGGATAAGAATTGCGCTCTCTAGAGGCTCAGGAAGTATAATTAAGAGATAGGCTGATGTGGGAGCTATATCAGCTTTTGAACCGATTTAAACCATACTTAGCACACTTATATAAAGTCAATCCCATGGCAGCCGGTTGTACGTACCGGATTGACCCGATCGAATTTTTCATCGGCAAGGGCTGCCGACTCGGTGTACAATACACTGCTACAACAACAACAACTTATTTAACGTCATACAAAACGTCATAGCCCAATATTTCAGCCAAATCGGATTAGAGTTGTGCCCTCTAGAGGCTCAAGGATCAAGATCTGTGATCGGTTTACGTGGCGGCATTTACAATCCCAACTTGGTCATGACGACCAAGAACATACTATATGCTTTATTGGGTGTAAGACCAACATTTCAGTGAGTTACAAACCTGAATGCGTTTTATTGGCTATAACAGTACATTTTTCCACTAGCCGAACGTAGAAAAGCTTTCTAAGCGTCTCGATTTCATGCGCTCATTCTGAAATCTCTGACACCAAGTTTCGTGGTGTCCTCCACTACTTGATCTTTCATCGGGCTTCTTGTCGTCCAGGTTTACGTGTACCACCATATTTACCTTAAAAAGACTTATTTGCTGGAGCTTCTTCATATATGACCTAGCCAATGCAGCCGTTGTATTTTAAAAAATATTTCTCTCAAATACTCCAAGTACTGCCTCGTCTGCTTAGGACCATATAATAACGCAGGTGTCTTGTATAGTGTGATCTTCGTCTGTCCAGAAGTGGCTTTGTTTCTAAACGTCTTACTTAATTCAAAGTGGCATCTGTTTGCCAGTTATATTCTTCGCTTTATTTTAAAAACTGGTGTCATTCGTTTCGGTTACGGCGGTGCCGACGTAAACAAAGTTGCTGACTATCTCAAAGTTGTGGATCCCAACTTTCTCCATTTTATTTATCTGATCATCCTGCAGAGCCTTATTAAGCACGGATACCAACCAACGTATAGGGCTGTCGAAAGCGGCTTTGTAGTCAACAAAGAGATGGTAGGTGTTGATTTGGCCTTCTTGGGACTTTTCCAGGATTTGGCGCAGTGTGAATATTTGGTCCAGGGTGGATTTACCAGGTCGAAAGCCACATTTGATCTTTCACACAGTACGCTCGAGAGTATCTTGTATGCGATAGGGTAGGAGACTTATTCCTTTGTAGTTAGCACATTCCGTCTTGCCTCCTTTCTTGTGTACGGATACTACGTCCCGCTGAGGTTCCAATCATCGGGTATGAGTTCTTCTAGCCAGATTGTGCAAACAAGCTGATGCATTTGCCTTATCATCGTGTCGCCTCCGTGTTCAAACAATTCATCTGGTAACCCGTCAGTTCCTGCTGCTTTGTTGATCTTCAGTCGGGTCACTGCAAAGTAGACCTCATTGTGACTAGGAAGTAAACACTCTATACCATCATAATTGGTTTGGTTCTGCGGTATCCTCTTCTGGGATCGGTTCTACGTTATCCTCTTCGCAATCGTCGGACACTAGCAGTAGGGTAAAATGCCAATCACGCTTTAGTCTTTAAAAATTGAGATATTGAGCTGAAACTTTGCACAGATTCTTTTTTTGTGCATAATCAGGTTAAGTTGGAAGATGGGCTATATCGGACAATATCTTGATATAGGCATCATATAGACCATTTCGCCGATTTAGGGTCTAAGGCCCATAAAAGACACTTTTATTATTCAATTTTTCTGAAATTTGGGACAGTTAGTTGTGTTACGCCCTTCGACACATTTTCTCAATTTGGCTCAGATCGGTCCAGATTTGGATGTAGCTGCCATATAGACCGATGTCTCGATTTAAGGTCTTGCGCCCATAAAAGGCGCATTTATTGTCCGATTTTCCCAAACCTTGGGACAGTGAGTTAAGTTAAGTCCCTCGACATACTTCTGCAATATGTCACAGATCGGTTCAGATTTAGATAAAGCTGCCATATACAATAGACCGATATCTCGATTTAAGGTTTTGGGCCCATAAAAGCCGCATTTATTTTCCGATGTTACCGACATTTGGGAAATTGAGTTCAGTTAAGCTCTTCGACCTTTTTCTGCGACTTGGCTCAAATCGGTCCAGATTTGGATATAGCTGCCATATAGACCACTGTCTCGATTTAAAGTCTTGGCCCAATAAAAGGCGCATTTATAATCCGTTTTCACTGAAATTTGACACAGTGTCTTATGTTAGGCCTTTCGACATCCGTGTCGTACATGGTTCAGATCGGTTTATTTTTAGATTTAGCTACTAAAAAGATCAAGATTTTGTTATACACAGTTGAACAATGACTTAAACTTATTAGTATTATATTTCGTTAATGCTGCTATGGGGCATAAGGTATGCATATTTCACCTGATTTTGACGAAAGGTGGTTTACGTATATACCCGAGGTGGTGGGTTATTAAAAGTTCGGCCCGACCGAATTTAACGCCTTTTTTTCTTGTTCTTTCTGCGGAATAGACTTTTCTCCGTTTCTCTCGATACCTCTCCTTCATCTGGCGCATTGCTACTGTTGCTCTGCTTGACGTATTCTTGGCTTCAGTAGCATCTCGACACTCTTGGTAGTACCATGCGTTTATTGGGGAAGGCTTCCGTTACCCAAGTACGAATTTCGCGTTTTTTTTCATGGAATGGCCAATAGTTTGCCATGGCGCCATTTTGACATCGGAACAAGGAGTGCTTTCATCAAGCAGTTGTGTCAGTCAGTGGAGTATGCCGCTGCCATCTGTTGTGTTTTCAGCATTTCAATGTCCAGCTTCCGTGCAGTGTCATATCGTAATTGCCTCGCCATGCTTGAACTGGTGCAAACCTTGGCTGCAACAAGGTAATGATCCAAATCTATATTCACTCCACGGATCGTTCGGGCATCTAACACACTGGATCAATGCCTTCCATCTATCACAACGTGATCAATTTGGTGGCTCGTGTTTTGATCGGATGTCAGCCATGTGGCTTTGTGAATATTTTTATGTTGAAATCTGGTGCTGCTGACCACCATGTTTTTTGACGCGGCAAAATCTATTAGCCTCAACCTATTACTGTACGTTATCTCGTGGAGGCTAAACTTTCTGACTGTTGGACCAAAAATGTCTTCCTTCCCTATCGTTCTGAGAGATTTTAATATCTGGGCGGGGCAGCGGTAAAATTCTCTCTCTAGGCACTCGTAGAAAGTATCCTTGATCTGCTCGTCCTTGTATTCCGTCGGGGCATGGGCCCAAATAAGGCTGGTGTTGAAGAGTTTGGCTTTTATGCGGATTGTGGCTAGACTCTCATACACCAGAGTAAAGCTTGGGACAAGGTGTTTCAGTCTCCGACTAACCACAAATCCAGAGCCAAATTCATGCTTCCTGTTAGGGCAGCTATAATATAGTTCGTCACCGTTAGAGTTGTTGTGACGCCATTCTCGGTCCTTCACACTTCCTGTGATGAGGTAATATCTGCCTTGTACTCCTCCAATACATCCGCCAGCGCATGTACCTGCACCTTCTCTATAGAGAGTGAGGACATTCCGAGTGCAGATCCGCAAATAATGGTCCTTCTTTTATTTGCGAGGGTCGTCAAAGTTAGGGGGATCCTTTTTTATTATTATTTTGTTTCTCAGTGTGATCCTTATATAGGGTGATTTTATAAGAGCTATGGAAAAGTTTTTCAAAAAAAAAAAAAAACACATAAAATTCAAAAATGTGAATCGATAGTACGGTCCAAATAATTAAATGTTTCAATATTATTTCATGCAAATGTTGACCGTGAATGCGCCTCAAATTGTCCATCCGCTCAGTCCAGTTTTACCCTTTCCAACATTTCGGTCGGTATCTCACGAATAAAACGAATCTTCCAATGCGTCAATTGAAGCGGACTTGTCTGTATAAACATGAGCTTTAACATAGGCCCACAGCAAATAGTCTAAAGTGTTAAATCGCACGATCTAGACGGCCAACTGACCGGTCCCGAACGTGAAATAAAATGTTCACCGAACTCGCCGTTCAGTAAGTCCATTGTTACGCGTGCTGTGTGGCATGTGGCAACGTCTTGTTGAAACCACAAATCATGCAAGTCAATCTCTTGCATTTTGGACGAAAAAAGTTAGATATCATCTCACGGTAGCGCTCACCATTCCGAAAGTACGGTCCAATGAGGCCACCAGCCCATAAACCGCACCAAACTGTGACTTTTTCTGGATGCATTGGTAGCTCTTGCAATGCTTATGGATAACCAAAATCGACAATTCTGCTTATTGATGAACCCATTGGGATAAAAATGTGAAAATAATTTGCAAATATAAGAGCGCGATGAACTTCCTTAACAGAGCTCGCATTTTGATAATAAAATTTGATAATTTGCAAGTGTTGTTTGTTTGTTAGGCTATTCATGGTTAAATTATAGACCAAACTGAAGATGTTTGATAGTGAAACTAAACAGGAAACGTGCATAAGCAGTTTAAATCAGTGTTGCCAAAAATATAATAGCTAAAAAATCCCCTCTTTAGTTTTTGCGGGAGCCGGTTGCCAATTAAACAAACGGAATGACGAAGTTTATAAACCCCATACTATAATGGATGGTTTAAAAATTCTTATGCCATATATTATGCTGACAATTTAGTATTGTTACAATTCAAACTTCAATATTCCAATTATACGTAAGTAACAGTAACTCAAGTATCTGGAACATATTTGAAATTACTTCTTGAATGTGAAACAATTTTTCTTAAATTTGACTATTCTTAAGATGAAACACAAAATTTCCATTAAACCGAATATCCTTCTGAGAGTAAAATATGTAGACACCTAGTCGTATGTCCTTTTTATTCTATAGCATTACTTGCAGCGCAATCAATATCCCACTCAAACTTAGTAGCCAGTAGCCAGTGGGCAAGTAGCCATGGTGGTTCATTTCATTCAATCAGTTGGATAAATAAATACTCCAAACTGGACAGCTCCAAATACCACCTATGTTTTACTTTGAACCTTGCTCTCGTAATATGTGACCAGTGGGTGAACTAAACTGCTGCGTAATTTTTAAATTGTTGCTCAGACACACTTAACCGCTCCCATATTTACATAGGTGGCAGCCACCATTAACACCCATTCCCTCGCTCTCTCTCTCTCTCTGTCACTACACACACATCCACCCCTGGATACTGTCGGTCATTTGGACATAGAAACCGAAACACACTACGTGCGTATGAGTCTGTGTGTGTCTGTGTGTGCATATCCTTAAGCTCTAGGATCCAAGGACTTTGGTAGTATGAATGTTTGTTCTGTGTATGCATAGCATAGAACATTTTGCAACGGAAACAGCAGCAACAAAACAACAACAACAACAAGAACTACGGCAATGGCAGGAGGTAGGATATAAAGAATGGCAACAGATAAAGAAAGTGAAAGAAACGAACTAAAACAATAGTTAGCAAATTGTTGATATAGCCAGCAGGTGTCTCACCTTAGTAACTCTGAAAAGACGATATAGAATTTCAATGAGTGGTGGCAAGGCATTACAGCTCCATTGCCACATACACTATAGCGGCAGCCACTACACTTACCACCACATCCACCCACAGTCTGCCGCAAACAACATAGGGTGGGTCTTTATGGCAACAACCAGGTAGTTAGCTGTATCCTCCATATGCGCTTTTGAATCGGGGTATGTTTGTATTTAGGTAAGGTGTTTGAAAAAAAAAATGGGACATAGGCGGGCAAGGATAGGCAACTTGAAAGGGAAATAAAGGCCCTACTTTATCATAAGTCAACGATTTTGCTTCAAAACTATAACTAGAGAATTATGGATAGTTAGCATGTCAGCCTATGAGGTTAGCATGTTCTCTTATGACGCTGAACGCCGGGGTTCGAATGCCGGCGAGACCATCAGAAAAAATTTTCAGCGGTGGTTTTCCAACTCCTAATGCTGGCAACATTTGTGAGGTACTATGCCATGTAAAAGATCCCTCCAAAGAGGTGGCGCACTGCGACATGCCGTCGGACTCGATTGTAAAAAGGAGGTCCCTTATCATGGAGCTTAAACTTGAATCGTACTGCACTCATTGATATGTGAGAAGTTTGCCCCTGTTCCTTAGTGGAATGTTCATGGGCAATTTTTGTATTTGTTGTACAAGAATACTGCCGGTATATACCAGAAAACACCTTCCGCAAATCATTGAGCTGCAATATGGTCAGTATTCATTGTAAAGGACCTCACTTACATGCAGGACTCTTTCGTCATCCAATCAAGCAAGCGCAAGTTACGCTCAGACCGGTGGCCTCAGAGTCTTAAGATTATAATCCAAATCAACGCCAAAATAACCTCATCAAAATCCCTGAATAAGCATCAGCAGATCCAACAGCGCGGAAGCCACTGTAGCGCAGAGGTTAGCATGTCCGCCTATGACGCTGAACGCCTGGGTTCGAATCCTGGCGAGACCATCAGAAAAAATTTTTCAGCGGTGGTTTTCCCCTGTTAATGCTGGCAAAATTTGTGAGGTATTATGCCATGTAAAACTTCTCTCCAAAGAGGTGTCGCACTGTGGCACGCCGTTCAGACTCGGCTATAAAAAGGAGGCCCCTTATCATTGAGCTTAAACTTGAATCGGACTGCACTCATTGATAGATGAGAAGTTTGCCGCTGTTCCTTAGTGGAATGTTCATGGGTAAAATTTGCAATTTGCAAGACCCAACAGCGCATTGTGGTAATTACCCTTACTTTTCCAACTTACTGAACTCTGGGCTTATACCCTTGTGCTGGCAACTACGGACAAAAGATCCCTTCCGAAATACTCCTGAAAAGAATCAGTGATAATCTCATAATCGACATATACTCACATTCTCCACAACAGGACGCGAGACCCCAAGTGGCCCACGCCCTTATATTTGTTATACGCCACCAGCTATCTTACCGCAGGTTCCCGCCAGCAAAACTAAGCTCATCGAGCAGGTGCGAGAGCTTGCAGTATTAGCAGTAATTCACACATTGAAGCTGGACTTCACCTACATCGGCAGACCCATCCTGTCACCTGCCAGCCCCTACCCTACTCCCCTACAAGCCTCCTCTTTCTACGAGGATAGCGCACACTTGTCATAACCATGCGAACCAGCACACTTCGCGCGATGGGACCCCTTCGTGCAGTTCGTCGGCACGAGCGAAATTCGATGACAATTGACTACTTCACCTCACGGCCCTTATTCTTCCGCATCTTCACTCTTCAGAGAATCATCGGTTCGACCTTATACAGCCTTTCAATATCGGTGTCCCTACCCAGATGAACCACCCACATATCTGGCGAAATATTGATCGCATTAAGACGCACAACCTTGAAATCGAGCTAAGTCAAAAAAACCTTTGTAATCTCACTAGAAAGACTAAGGAAGCATTTTCCTAGGAGAATGAGTGTGCATCTCATAAGCGCGCTCCCCGAGCAGGCCTTGAAACTACGAAAAATCCTCAAGACCACTTATCTTAACAGATGTCCGGTCTTACCTGTTAACCGTTTGACAAAGTTCCCCCTCTTCAAATGGCACAGAAGCAGTGCCCTCGATTGTCTTACATGGACACTGTACAGAGTAATTGCAGAAATTAGAGCGCACAAGTATGGCTTTGGTTTATGTCCATAGTGGCATGGGACGGATTAATATCCGCTTCCATTGTTCAAACTAACCTAACTTACCTAATTGGGGGAAGAGCCTCCTGGAGTTACCCTTGGTGCTGATCGTCATATCAGCGGTATGTATAACCCTCGGCAGGACTACTATATATTAAGGTGGTGTCATTCTGGTTTTCTCAGATGGTGTCTTCGCAAATGATGTCTTCGCAGATGATGTTCCGGCAGATGTCGTTAGTGGTGCTGCCGTAGTTGACACGCCGCAGATTAAGATGCCCTTGACGGAGAGTCATCTCTTTCTACGTTAACTTTTTCATCCATTGCCATACCTGGGTCTACCTACCCAAACATCATTATCGATATTTTTAGCACAAGAGAGAAAATTCCTCCAAGAGGTATATTTTTCTTAAGTGCCTGAATCTGATTGACAATATCATATTGTCGTAAGCTTTTTCGATTCATTGCTTACGCCGTCTTTATGCTTTTTCCTCTTTTCTTTCTTTGTCGACGATTTTACCTCGGATGCAGACCTAGTATCGGAGGATACAGGTACATAAATCGGTCTTCTTCGTCGAGAAAGCATTCAGCTGCCTCCACTTGGGTTGGTCAAAAAATGTCAGAGCCCGGAGCACTGGGCATAATTGATGTAAAGGGTGATTTTTTTGAGGTTAGGATTTTCATGCATTAGTATTTGACAGATCACGTGGGATTTCAGACATGGTGTCAAAGAGAAAGATGCTCAGTATGCTTTGACATTTCATCATGAATAGACTTACTAACGAGCAACGCTAGCAAATCATTGAATTTTATTACCAAAATCAGTGTTCGGTTCGAAATGTGTTCATTCACCGTAACGTTGCGTCCAACAACATCTTTGAAAAAATACGGTCCAATGATTCCACCAGCGTATAAACCACACCAAACAGTGCATTTTTCGGGATGCATGGGCAGTTCTTGAACGGCTTCTGGTTGCTCTTCACTCCAAATGCGGCAATTTTGCTTATTTACGTAGCCATTCAACCAGAAATGAGCCTCATCGCTGAACAAAATTTGTCGATTCACTGAAAATGATTTCACTGAAAATGATTCACTGAAAATGTTTTGCAAGCGTTGCTCGTTAGTAAGTCTATTCATGATGAAATGTCAAAGCATACTGAGCATCTTTCTCTTTGACACCATGTCTGAAATCCCACGTGATCTGTCAAATATTAATGCATGAAAATCCTAACCTCAAAAAAATCGCCCTTTATTTTGTCAGGCAGGTTGTTATCTTAAAAGCCCAGTACCAGATGGGAGTCGATCTGTAGAAAATTTCGGCTGCTGCCACGACTTTCTTACGTCTACCGGTTCAATTGCCTCTTATGTGGTTTTCAAAGTTATGGCTTAGCAATCAAAATGTTTGCTCAGCACTGCCGAGGGCATGATCTTCAAGGGCAAAAGAAGGAATTTGTACTCCCGTTCCTGGGGGTACATAACCGCTCTTGCAATTGGAGGTCAGGCCATCGCTACCCATGACGGCAATAAGTATATTGGGCGTTGTCTTCCAGGAGAGGTCCACCTTTGTCAGACATTTTGATTATCTGTTTGAAAAGTCAAAAGCGTTTTCTTCTCCTGCCTGAGCGTCTATAGAACCTCAGCTGATCTCAGTAGGGTTGTAAAACAGATCCTCAGACTCATAACCGCCTACGCCCTTCCCATCTGTTATGACATTTCGACTCACCATAGGGTAAGGTTATGGATGTGGGAGAGAAGGATCGTCGTCTCATGTTTGGATCTCAGGCTTACTATTTGCCCAGATGGTCGTCCTGCGAGAAGATTTACTCGCTGGCTGGCCTTAAAAGGAACGATATGTTCGTTATTTGTTGAAATTTTTTGAGGTTTCGTCCTCTGTGGGCAACGGCCTGCTTAGATATAGCCTGCAAGGCGACATCAGTTGTAAATGGGCGAAATCGGTCCATGTTTTGATAGAGCTGCCATATAAACCGATTATGGGTCTTGACTTCTTGAGCCTTTAGAGGGCGCAATTCTTGTCTGATTTGACTGAAATTTAGCACGTAATGTTTTGGTATCATTTTCAACAACTGTGCTAAGTATGGCCGAACTCGGTATATAACCTGATATAGCTGCCATATAAACCGATCTGGGATCTTGACTCTTGAACCGCTAGAGGGCGCAATTCTCATCTGATTTAGCTGAAATTTTGTATGAGGTGTTTTGTTATGACTTCCAATAACTGTGCTTAGTATGGCGCAAATCGGGCTTTAACCTGATATAGCTGCCATATAAACCGATCTGGGATCTTGACATCTTGAGCCTCTAGAGGGCGCAATTCTCATCCGATTTAGCTGAAATTTTGCATGGGGTATTTTGTTATGACTTTCAATAATTGCGCTAAGTATGGTGCAAATCGGGTTTTAACCTGATATAGCTGCCCTATAAACCGATCTGGGATCTTGACATCTTGAGCCTCTAGAGGGCGCAATTCCCATCCGATTTAGCTGAAATTTTGCACGTAGTGTTTTGGAATCACTTCCAACAACTGTGCTAAGCATGATTCAAATCGGATCATAATCTGGTATAGCTGTCATATAAACCGATCTTGGCTCTTGACTTCTGGAGCCTCTAGAGGGCGCAATTCTCATCCGATTTATCTGAAATTTTGCACGTAGTGTTTTGGTATCACTTGCAACAACTGTGCTAAGCATGATTCAAATCGGATCATAATCTGGTATAGCTGTCATATAAACCGATCTGGGATCTTGACATCTTGAGCCTCTAGAGGGCGCAATTCTCATCCGATTTAGCTGAAATTTTGCACGTAGTGTTTTGGAATCACTTCCAACAACTATGCCGAGCATGATTCAAATCGGATCATAATCTGGTATAGCTGTCATATAAACCGATCTGGGATCTTGACTTCTTGAGCCTCTAGAGGGCGCAATTCTCATCCGATTTAACTGAAATTTTGCACGTAGTGTTTTGGTATCACTTCCAACAACTGTGCTAAGCATGATTCAAATCGGATCATAATCTGGTATAGCTGTCATATAAAACGATCTGGGATCTTGACTTCTTGAGCCTCTAGAGGGCGCAATTCTCATCCGATTTATCTGAAATTTTGCACGTAGTGTCTTGGTATCACTTCCAAAAACTTTGCTAAGCATGATTCAAATCGGATCATAATCTGGTACAGCTGTCATATAAACCGATCTGGGATCTTGACTTCTTGAGCCTCTAGAGGGCGCAATTCTCATCCGATTTTTTTGGTCAACGTTTTCTCTCACGACCGTCAACATGCGCGTCTAATATGGTTTGAATCGATCAATAGCTTGATACAGCTCCCATATTAACCTAATTCCCGATTTATCTTCTTGAGCCCCTACAAGGCGCAATTCTTATCCAAATGAACTGAAATATCGCACAATGACTTCTACGATGTTCAGCATTCATTTATGGTCCGAATCGGACTATAACTTGATATAGCTCCCATAGCAATTCTTATTCAGTAGTCTTTGTTTGCCTAAAAAGAGATACTGCGCATAGAACTTGACAAATGCGATCCATGGTGGAGGGTATATAAGATTCGGCCCGGCCGAACTTAGCACGCTCTTATTTGTTATACAGCTACGCTTATAAGAAAACGTTATCTTAAAATCAATAGTAAAGTTTGTGTGCAGAAAGATTTTGAAATTTTGGTTGTCTATTTTTGGGCATGATATTTAGACGTCTATTTAAATTTGGAAGATTAAAAAATGTGGCAAGTATATGGATTGGTTTTAAACTCTCCCTAAGATATGCCTGAAATAATTGGAACTTTACCAGTTGGTGCAGTTTGTTGTATTGTATATGGGTTACTCCATACGTAACCCATTTACGACGAAAATGTTGAAAAATATCCATGAAATATTTGCAGCTTGAGTTGGGCACAATACTGCACCCACCAGTGTCTGAGTTTGTTGCGTACTTTGATTGCTGTGCGGGGGTCGTGGGTTCGACTCCCACCAGAGGCCTTGGTATAATTTCACAATGATCTGAAAACTGTCTAATTGAGTCAGTTTAGACTGTCTAACCTAATCTAACCTAGATAAAATATATCTCCATTCGGTGTTCCTGACCTTTTTAAACGAATGAAAAGGGTAAACAAATGTTTTTCATAGTATAAGAAAATCGCCTAATCAGCAGGTTTATAAATGTGCAAACAACTCTAATCTGGCCGACACGTGATAGCTGAGCACCGCACTGGTTGGATCTTTTGTGGTGTTCTTCTCTATCATGGGAAGCTCAGCTGAAAGCTAATGGGCATGTACACAAAATTTGTAAATATGAAAAAAAGTTAAATGAAAAATGAAAGGTCTTAGCCAAACCCGAGCTATCTTTACTTTGGAGGAGTCTGCGACGTTTTTTACCATCAGTTTAAACGGGGCTGTACGAGCTGCAGTGACGGAAACTGTAGTGGTCTTCGATCAGAAATGGGTAACAAAAAAAAAAAAAAAACAAAAAATGATATTGGATGACGGTCGATTAAAAGGACGTGATCTAGATGAGGCCGCAGGCATTTCAAAAAGCGTTGCACAACGCATATTGATAGAACATTTGATGTTTAAGAGAACTGTGCGCAAGATCGGAACCACGGTTGCTCCCAATGTTTTGTTACATCAAGGCAATGTACCACTTCACAAATCCGCCATTGCGATGGCAAATATCTGTCAATTAAAATTCGAATTGCTCCAGCACACAACTTATTTCCTGGATTTTAAGCTAAGATAAGAAAGTAGAGTGTCTTTGGTCCGAGTGTCAAGAAGCATATTCGTGAGATCGGTTTATATGGGAGCTGTATCAGGCCAAAAACGATTAAGACCATATCGAACACGTATGTTGAAGGCCGTTGTACAAAATTTCAGTCAAATCGGATATGAATAGCGCCCTCTAGAGGCTCTAGAAGTCAAGATCCAAGATCGGTTTATATGGAAGCTATATCAGGTTATGTTTCGATTTGAACCATATTTATCGCAGTTGTTGGAAGTCACAACAAAATACTTCATGCTAAATTTCAGCCAAATCGGATAAGAGTTGCGCCCTCTAGAGGCTGAAGAAGTCTAAACCTAAGATCGGTTTATATGGCAGCTATATCAAAACATGAACTGATTTGGCCCATTTACAATCCCAACCCACCTACACTAATAAGAAGTATTTGTGCAAAACTTCAAGCGGCTAGCTTTACTCCTTGGAAAGTTAGCGTGCTTTCGACGGACGGACGAACATGGCTAGATCGACTTATAATGTCATGGCGATCAAGAATATATATTTTCTATGGAGGCTTAGATGCATATTTCGAAGTGTTACAAACGGAATGACGAAATTATTATACCCCCAACCTATGGTGGAGAGTATAAAAATTTCTGCCCAATCGGATAATAACTGCAGCTGTATCAGGAGCTGTATCGGGATATAGACCGATTCAGACCAATTTTGACACGTATGTTGAAGGTAATGGGAGAAGCCGTTGTACAAAACTTCAGCCAAATCGGATAATAATTGCGCCCTCTAGAGGCTGAAGTAGTCAATATCCCAGATCGGTTTATATGACACCTATATCAGGTTTTGAAACGATTTCAGCCATACTTAGCACAGTTGTTGCAAATCATAACAAAACACCTCATGCCAAACTTCAGCCACATCGGATAAGAATTGCGTCTAGTGGCTGAAGAAGTCAAGATTCTAAACCGGTTTATATGGCAGCTATATTAGGCTATGACCCGATTTGAACCATATTTGGCTCAGTTGTTGGAAGTCATTACGAAAAACGTTGTGAAAAGTTTCAGCCAAATTGGATAAGAATTGCGCCCTCTAGAGGTTCAAGAAGTCAAGACTCCATATCGGTATATATGACAGTTATATCAGGCTACGAACCGATTTCAACCATACTTAGCGCAGCTATGGGAAATCATAGCGAAACACCTCATGCCAAATTTCAGTCAAATTGGATAAGAATTGCTCCCTCTAGTGGCTCAAGAATTCAAGATCTGTTTATTTATGCAGCTGTATTAGGTTATGAACCGATTTGAACCATATTTGGCACAGTTGTTGGTAGTCATTAGTAGTCGTACAAAGTTCCATCTAAATCGGATAGGAATTGCGCCCTCTAGTGGCTCAATAAATCAAGATCCAGCTATATCAAAACATGGACCGATATGGGCAGCTTTACTCTTCAAAAGTTAGCGTGCTTTCGACAGACAGACGAACGAACATGGCTAGTTCGACTTAAAATGTAATGACGATCAAGAATATATATACTTTATGGGGTCTTAGACGAATATTTCAAGGAGTTACAAACAGAATGACGAAATTAGTATACCCCCGCCCTATGGTGGAGGGTATAAAAAGTATCGGTGCAAATATTTGAGTGGCTACCTTTACGGGTTCGATCGCAATCGTGGTTTCCACAGACGGATGGACAGGGTGACGGACAGACAGACAAGGCTAGATCAACTTAGAATTTCAAGACGATCAAGAACATATACAGTGGCACAGATATGTCTTCATACCTTTTCATAAATATCACTTACGTAAATTGACAGTAAAGTAGTAAGGATAAGATTTTACCGTACAAATTTTGAATTTAAGCAACAAAAGTCGTTGGACCAAACAACTTTTTCTCACAAAAATTTCATTTTGTAAAATGTGTTTTTTGAGTGGTGTATGCAGACTTTTCTGTGTCACTGTATATACTGTACAGGGTGCCAGATCAATATTTTTATGTGTGTTAAACCGAATAACTTGATATACCTCCCATCCTATGGTGGTGGGTATAAAAACTACATATAAATTTTCTCTTAACCTTTCCATTAAGAAACATGCGGGGATACTAATTTGTAAAAACAGGTATCCAAATCAAATTTCAGATACGAGTTTTTCTTTTTAGTTGTTCATATTTCGAACACGCCAAGTTTGAGTGTTCGTTACCTTATCATGCTTGACATGCCATACATAAGCCAAATCTTACAGCACTTGTTCCTATTCGTTGTTTAGAAGACACATTTAGAAATGTGAGTTCGATTCGCACCAGAGGCTTTGGTCGTACGCTTATGTGGTATCAAAAGGGACTACCATTATCACCTTACTTATCAGCAGTTGGGAGGCCACCGTAGCGCAGAGGTTGGCATGTCCGCCTATGACGCTGAACGCCTGGGTTCGAATCCTGGCGAGACCATCAGAAAAAATTTTCAGCTGTGGCTTTCCCCTCCTAATGCTGGCAACATTTGTGACGTATTATGCCATGTAAAATTTCTCTTCAAAGAGGTGTAGCACTGCGGCACGCCGTTCGGACTCGGCTATAAAAAGGTGACCCCTTATCATTGAGCTTAAACTTGAATCGGACTGCACTCTCTGATGGGTGAGAAGTTTGCCCCTGTTCCTTAATGGACTGTTCATGGGCAAAATTTGCATTTGCATCAGCAGTGGCATTAACTAGAAGTATGAAGTTTTGGTATTTTTGTTTGTTTCTGTTTCGAGACTAGTTCAATGATCGGAGATTTTCTTTGCAAATGGAAAATGAAAAAAAGAGAACGCAATACACACAATGACTATACCGAATTTATTGCGAAAACGCCTCTATGATATAAATACAACATTTGCAATTATAAAGATTTTTGCTTTATAGGGTCTAAAGATCAATATTTCGAGCTGTTTCGAATGCGACGACAATGTATAAAAATCTACGGCTCCAATGCTCGGAGGCCTTGTCAGCAAAATGCCAACTCTTTCGCAACAAACATACGCATTCTACTCTTGCATTGGTGTTTAAAAGCCGTTATGAATACAAAAGGACTATCAAGGACAATCGAACGGGCATTTGATAGCGATGTTGTCTATCATCATAACATAAAAAAATTGTGTGGGCGTGCGTGTGCTTCCGGGTAGGTGTCCATCCATTATTTGTTATTCTCAGAGACAACTTAAAGGAGAAACAAGTAAAAGCGTGCTAAGTTCGGCCGGGCCGAATCTTATATACCCTCCACCATGGACCGCATTTGTCGAGTTATTTTCCCGGTGTCTCTTTTTAGGCAAACAAAGGAAAGGATAAAAGAAAATAATTTCTGTGCTATTGGAGCTATATCAAGTTATGGTCCAATTCGGACCATAATGGAATGTATGTTGGAGACCTCAGTAAAAGTCATTTTGTAAAATTTTAGCCAAATCGAATAAGGATTTCGCCCTTAAGGGCTCAAAAAGTAAAATAGGGAGATCATTTTATAGGGGAGCTGTATTAGTTTATAGACCGAATCAAACCATATTTCACACGCATGTTGAAGGGAGAATCCGTTGTATAAAATTTCACCCAAATCAGATAATAATTGCGCCATATAGAGGCTCAGGAAGTCAAGATCCCAAATCGGTTTATATGGCAGCTATATCAAGTTATGGACCGATTTGAACCATACTTTGCACAGTTGTTAAAAGTCATAATGAAACACCTCCTGCCTCACCTCATTTCAGCCAAATCGGATAAGAATTAAGTCCTCTAGTGGGTCAAGAAGTCAAGATTCAAGCTCGGTTTATATGACAGCTATATTAGGTTATGAACCGATTGGAACCATACTTGGTTCAGTTATTGGAAGTCACGACGAAACACGTCGTGCCGAATTTCAGCCAAATCGGATAAGAATTGCGCCCTATAG
The DNA here is from genome assembly GCF_963082655.1 of Stomoxys calcitrans. Taxonomy (NCBI): domain Eukaryota; kingdom Metazoa; phylum Arthropoda; class Insecta; order Diptera; family Muscidae; genus Stomoxys; species Stomoxys calcitrans. Next base: position 107,226,113 of record NC_081553.1, read on the forward strand.
CGGCTCAAGAAGTCAAGACCCCAGATCGGTTTATAAGACAGCTATATCAGGATATGCTTCGAATGCACCTGTACTTGGCACACTTGTTGAAAATCATAACAAAACACCTCTTGCGAAATTTCAGCAAAATCTGATAAGAATTGCGTGCTCTAGTGGCTCAAGAATTCCATAATTCAAGATTCAAGGTCGGTTTATATGGCAGCTATATCAGGTTATGAATCGATTGGAACCATTCTTGGTACAGTTGTTGAAAGTCATGACAAAACACGTCGTGCGAAATTTCAGCCAAATCGGATAGGAATTGCGCCCTCTAAAGGCTCAAGAAGTCAAGACCCCAGATCGGTTTATATGACAGCTATATCAGATTATAAACTGATTTCAACCATACTCAGCACAGTTGTTGAAAGTCATATGAAAACACCTCATGCAAAATTTCAGCCAAATCGGATAAAAATTGCGCCCTGTACTGGCTCAAGAAGTCAAGATCCAAGATCGGTTTATATGGCAGCTATATCAAAACGTGGACCGATATGGTATATTTACAATCCCAACCGACCTACACCTATAAAAAGTATTTGTGCAAAATTTCAAGCGGCTAGCTTTACTCTTTCGAAAGTTAGCTTGCCTTTGACAGACAGACGGACGGACGGACGGACGGACGGACGGACGGACAGACAGACGGACGGGCAGACGGACGGACAGACGGACGGACAGACGGACGGACAGACGGACGGACAGACGGACGGACAGACGGACGGACAGACGGACGGACAGACGGACGGACAGACGGACGGACAGACGGACGGACAGACGGACGGACAGACGGACGGACAGACGGACGGACAGACGGACGGACAGACGGACGGACAGACGGACGGACAGACGGACGGACAGACGGAAGGACAGACGGACGGACAAACGGACGGACAGACGGACGGACAGACGGACGGAAGTCAAGTCCGTCCGTCCATCCCCGGACTGATGGACGGACGACACGGATGGACGGCTAGATCGACATAAAATGTCATGACTATCAAGAATATAAATTCTTTATAGGGTCTGAGACGAATATTTCGTGGAGTTACAAACAGAACGACGAAATTAGT